>NW_028152144.1:222500-289593 GCF_964638095.1 Poromitra crassiceps
GTCAGACAAAACCTCCAGTAAGTACATTACTACCCTATGAGCATCCTTTGAACACGGCTATAGCTGCTATGTTCTCACCCAGTGCTCTGCATGGCCTCCACCTGCTTCAGACAGGCCTTGATCACAGCAGCCATCACTGATGACATGATCACTGGGACTGTGTGTGTGTGTCTGTCTCTTGTGTGTGTGTGATGTCACAATGCCTCTGACATCACTGAGATTTCATCATTGGGACTTTGTGTGTGTGTGTGTGTGTGTGTGTGTGTGTGTGTGTGTGTGTGTGTGTGTGTGTGTGTGTGTGTGTGTGTGTGTGTGTGTGTGTGTGTGTATGTGTGTGTGTGTGACATCACTGATGATGTCATCAGTGGGACAGACAGAGAAACAAACAAACAGAGCCCTAGCTCACTCTTATAGATCAGGGATGGTCAACTTGGATGATAGAGAGGGCCACACAAAAAATTCCTCGCTACCAGAGGGCCAGATTGTGACCGTGCACGTTCCACCTGTAGCCTACTGCAACACCATCACTCCCAATTAAAGCTACTAATTTGATGAAAAGGACTGGTAATCAAAGTTTATTATAGCAACATTTACATTTTTCATATTCAAATTTAGTGATTCTTCCATTCAGATGACACCAGAAACTTTGCTCTAGCTTTAAAACAGCCCGCTACAGCAATTTCATGAGATAGAATATAATAGAAGACTATTGTTGACCGGAATCTATTCAGAATAATAACAGAACAGTAATAAACGGGCAGTTAAATGGTGATAGTGCAAATAGTGAGCAATTACAGGATATTAACAGAATCTGTAAATAACCGTTGTGATTTTGAAATCTTCAGAAGAGAGCGAAAAACAAAACAAAGCAAAAAATAATAAAATAGAATAGAATAAGATAAAATAAAATATTAGTTTTGACCAAAAAACCTATTTGGAACAACAAATTAAAAACTTAAAAACTTAAAACTTACAATTTTAAATGTAAACACGCAAACCAATAAACTGGATGCTAGTGCAAATAATACAGTGTGTTAAGTGTTCTGTGTTTCAGCCAGATGTGGATGGCTCTCCTGTCCACTGGCTGTCCCTCAGCTGATGGCAGCTCCACACATAATGTGCTGCTAGAATGGTGCATTCAGGTTTCGCTCCCACAAGATATTGAAGTGCAGATGTGTCCGTGATATTTTCAAATTCTTTGTACTTCTGGTTAATTTTGGGAGAGATTGAGGCTCTAATTTCTTCATATTTGTCACAGTGTAACAGGAAGTACAGCTCTGTCTCCACACTCTCTCTCTCCCTCTCTCTCTCTCTCTCTCTATCTCTCTCTCTCTCTCTCTCTCTCTCTCTTCACTGAAAACCTAATAAACATAAAAACATAATCTGGCAGTATGACTGCTTTGGTCATATGAAGAACATTGACTGTACATTTGGATTGAAACGAGTGTCAATCAGTTCACTTATCAGACCTGAAACTAACACTTTTTGTAACAATATTTTTTTAAATGATGAACCAGAACTACATAACAAACCCTCCTCCGCCCTAGTTCGTGTGTAAAGGTTGCCCTCTGCTGTTGATTTTGCAAAATTGTATAGCTAATGAAGGATTCATTTAGGCCTGGTTACTCATCATCAGGCGTTGTGAAATATAAATTATTCTGAATCTGTCCACACACAAAATGAAGTAGCCTATTTTATAAGCAAATGTCTTAAGATGCAGCTGAACTCCATCTATCTATGAAGATAAACTGAATTTAGAGCAATGATGCAAATGTTAGATTTAAAGGAAATGCTTAGTTTCAGCTCCCATACTGACAAATACATTTTGTTCATGAAAATATCATGTCATACAGTATGTGATTACATAGGGCAGGCTATATGACATAAGTGTATATATTGGAATTCCATATTAAAACATTCAAATTTAGAACAATTTCATAAGAGAGCTCATATTGTACCAGTTTTCATTGCCTTTTATATTGTTGTAAATCCAAGTTGCTCGATATAAAATACAGCTGTTATGCAATATCCCTATGCAGTGACAGCATGCATTCTTCAAGCTGGCATGTCTGACAAACATCAGATGTTGTGAATCATATGAAATGATGTGAATAACTTTTTTTATTCAATGATAATCAAATCACAGAAAGATGAATCTAATCTAAACAAACTAAAATTAATAGTAACTTAAACATTAAAGCATTATAAAACATACCTATGGCATACAAGAGTAACTTTTCTCAAATGTACATCTTTACAAAGTAGGCTGCTTTCCATGTAGGCTATTATTATGACAAGGAACTAGTAGCCTATTTAACAGTAGCCTACGTGATAGAAAACCATTTTTTTATAACATTCACATTATTGGATTCTAATTTTGTGAGCGCCCCTAAATTAGAATAAAAGCGTCCATTAATAAATATGATGCTTTACTTTCATTGACAAACTGTCTGTGCTTGTGGCTTGTTGTAACAGTGATAAGGGGCTAAATAACAGGGATGCTTTCAAATCAATAAGTCATTTGTTCTTGTTCCAAACGTGTGTTGCAAATACAGGAGTTACTTCAAGGGGGAAAGAAAACAATTGTGTTGTGTGAATGAATGCCATGCATTCTCACCCCTTTCTGTGGTGTAATTACAGATTACCGCCACATGGCGGTGCTGCTGAATTACTTAAGCCCTAAAGATATGAGACGGCTCAATGCGCCAGATGCAGGCTTCTCCCATACAGTACCCCCCCCCCCTCCTCTCTCTTTTCTCTCTCTCTCTCTCTCTCTCTCTCTCTCTCTCTCTCTCTCTCTCTCTCTCTCTCTCTCTCTCTCTCAATTTCAAATAGCTTTATTGGCATGAAAAGACAGTGCTTATATTGCCAAAGCAAATATACATATTAACAGTACAACAATAAGGAAATTATAATAATAAATTAATGTACAGTCGAAGATGTATAATGTACAAACAGTCCAAATTTACAATCAAAGATATATGTACATATAAACTTCCCACAAAATGGGGCATTCTGACTTAAATTTTACACTTGTTCAACAGGTAAACAAACAGTAATCGTCAAATAGAAAATAAAAATAAAATAAATAAAATAAGAATAAGAATAAGAATAAGAATAAGAATAAGAATAAGAATAAGAATAAGAATATAAAAATAAAAATTAAAATAAAATGAGCTGGTGTGTTTCACTGGATGTCTCTGAGGTTGTGGCAGGGAGCCAGATATTTAGCTGCCAATATGCAGCAGTTTGGTTTTTCTCCTAATAGGTATTTAAGCTTGTCTCTTTCTGATTGTGTTTCGAATTCTTGGTATTTGTGTATAATTTTGGGGAAGAATGATGCTCTAATTTCTGCATATTTGTCACAGTGTAGTAGAAAGTGTGTCTCTGTCTCTACTGTGTTCTGTGTGCACCGTGAACATAGCCTGTCCTCCCTGGGTAGCCAGGTCTGTCTGTGGCGACCGGTCTCTAGGGCCAGGCTGTGTCCACTGACTCTGTACCTAGTCAATGTCTTTCTCAATTTGTCATCAGTCACGGTGGTCAGATATTCTGCCACCGTATACTGTCTGTTTAGGGCCAAATAACACTCTATTTTACTTTGAGTTTTTGTGGTGTTTTTCCAATGGGTGATGTATTTGTTTTTTTGTCTTGCTATAATTTGGTTGGAGGGTCACTTGTTTTTAGGTGATTATAGAATTTGATAGCTCTTTTTTCAATTTTTATTTGGAGGGGGTATTGGCCTAATTCTGCTCGACAGGCATTATTTGTGGTTTTCCTATGGAGGTGTAGTATACTTTTACAAAAGTCCAAATTAAGTGTTTCGATTGGATGTTTGTCCCAATTTGTAAAATGTTGGTATTTGCTCAGCGGTCCCCAAACTTCGCTGCCATATAGAGCAATGGGTTCTATGACTGATTTCAGAATCTTTAGCCAGGTTTTAATGGGAATGTCTATTTTAATGTTTCTTTTGATTGCATAGAATGCTCTTTTTGCCCTGTCTCTTAGGTCATTCACAGCCGTGATTAAACTACCCGTGGTGCTGATATTTAGGCCTAAATATGTGTCATTTTTTGTATGTCGTAGTTCAACCGTGTCCAAATAGAATTTGTAAGTGTGATCATGATGTCCAGACCTTTTTTGGAATATCCTTATGTTTGTTTTCTTTAGGTTCACTGTCAGGGCCCAGGTCTGACAGAACCTGTGCAGGTTATCTAAGTGCTGCTGTAGCCCTTCCTTGGTGGGAGACATCAGTACTAGATCATCTGCATATAGCAGGCACTTGATTTCTGTGTCGTGTAGGGTGATACCAGGGGCTGATGATTGTTCAATCGAACAATCATAGGATTTTGGCCAATTCATTTATATAAATGTTGAATAGAGTGGAGGACAGATTGCAGCCCTGTTTCACTCCTCGTTCCTGGGAAAATAAGTCTGTTTGCTTGTCTCCAATTCTGATAGCACATTTGTTGTTTGTGTAAATTGATTTAATTAGGTCATATGTTTTGCCCCCGACACCCATTTCAATTAATTTGTAGAGAAGACCGTTATGCCAAATTGAATCAAATGCTTTTTTGAAGTCTACAAAACATGCAAAGATTTTGTCTTTGTTTCGGTGTATTTGCTTGTCAATTAGGGTGTGGAGGGTAAAGATGTGGTCTGATGTGCGGTAATTTGGGAGAAATTCAATTTGACTTTTACTCAGGGTGCTGTGTTCGTCAATGAAGTGCATTATTCTGCTGTTTATAATGCTGCAGAACAGTTTTCCTAAATTACTGTTAACACAGATTCCTCTATAAATATTTGGGTCAAATTTGTCACCGTTTTTGTAAATTGGTGTGATTAATTCCTGGTTCCAGGGTGTGTGTGTGTGTGTGTGTGTGTGTGTGTGTGTGTGTGTGTGTGTGTGTGTGTGTGTGTGTGTGTGTGTGTGTGTGTGTGTGTGTGTGTGTGTGTGTGTGTATGTGTGTGTGTGTGTGTGTGTGTGTGTGTGTAGGCGGGTCTTGTATCCATGGACATCAATAGAACAGAAGTCAGTGGTTCTCAAACTTGTTCACATCAAGGACCCCTAAACTTGACACAATCTGATAAGATTTTGTCGCAGGGTCCCCCATCTGATCAGATTTTTGCTTTTAGATGTTTTATTACAGAAAGTGTATGAAACTCATGACCAAAATAGTCATATATTCTGTCATTGTGTTAGTTAGGCTATAGATGGAATTATAGTGAAAACAAATATTCCCCTTTTTGCTGGGGACCCACTGGAACCCCCTGAAGGACCCCTGGGGTCCCCAGACTCCACTTGAGAACCACTGATCTACACGGCTCTGCATTGGTCTAAGTAGAACTGTCTGTCTGTCTGTCTGTCTCTCTGCCTGCCTGCCTGTCTGTCTGTCTACCTGCCTGCCTGCCTGTCTGTCTGTCTGTCTGTCTGTCTGTCTGTCTGTCTGTCTGCCTGTCTGTCTGTCTGTCTGCCTGTCTGTCTGTCTGTCTGTCTGTCTGTCTGTCTGCCTGCCTGTCTCTCTGCCTGTCTGCCTGCCTGCCTGCCTGCCTGCCTGCCTGTCTGTCTGTCTGTCTGTCTGTCTGCCTGCCTGCCTGTCTGTTCACCTCGACTTTAAGCAGCAGTGTCGAGTTGCAGCAAAATAGACAGTTTGTGTTGTACTCTGAAAGGGTTTTTCCCTCCTTGAATCAAATTGTACATTATCAGCTTTATTTTAGCATGCAAAAGTAGCGCGATCGAGACCCATTCCTGGCTGTTCTTCATTGGCTAATCGTCTCGCATTTTGGTCCTCCGCTGAAGCCACTCTCTCTAGACTAGTCGGGGGATGGGCTCTCTGCGGCTCTGCAGTGTACCTCCAATTGAATCAGCAACAATAAGCAATTCCGGTGGCCGTTTTTCAGAGTAAAATAACCTTTTTCCCATAGACTGTACATATAAGCCTAGAGCACACAGAACCGGAAGTTTTATTGTTGCTAGCTCACGGGACAGGAAGTCTTATTGTTGCCCAAATAAAAAGCAGCTCTGCAGTGTATGGAGAGATACAGACTTCTCTTTGAAACTCACTTTAGTTCTGAACCCATTTCCACGAAATAGTCAGTTATAAACATATTAAAACCCTGGTTGATTTATTTTTACCTTAATTAGTCCATGGGCCAAGGCTGAAATTTTGACATATCGGTAGGCTACCACCTGAGGTGACCGCACGATTTTGTTATTTTTGTCTTCCTACATGTCTCTAGTTTATATTTTGGTATGATAACCAGTGTTGGGACTAACGCGTTATTAAGTAACGCGTTACAGTAACTAAGTTACTTTTTGCGGTAACGAGTACTGTAACGAATTACTTCATCAGTAACGTAACGTACTTACAATTATTGCGGTTTAAACATGCTCGTTACTCGTTACTTCACGATTCTGTGCGGGACCTACAGCAGCGAGGCTAGAGAGGAAAATGCGAGTCTGACGGCGGTCTGATGAGGAAGTAGGCTAATCGTGCGGCACTTCTATACTTTCTAATGTTACTGGACCAAATTCTGATAGTGAAACGGGTCATTTTGCGTGAGCTGTGTTGTGTACGGTAAACGGTGTTCACTTCACACCGCTCGGCGAGTCAGCAGCATGGAGCCCTCTCCTCCTCGCTTCTCTCAGGCTGTCTGTCACCAGTGCCCTGCTGCACCCAGGCAAGCACAGCACTCGTCTCTCACTTACAGATTCCCCTCGCGTTGGAGGGTGTTCACGGTGTGTTTCGCGTTGTCATGAAATGGGAAGAAAAATGCCTGCAAGTCTGCTGCCTTTTGGAGATGAACTGCTATTAAAGGCAGCCGCGACGAGCGGCTGCTTTGAGGCTCTGCTCTGTCCCTATCTGCAGGCAGCGCTGGGCTCTGCTGCTGGGGACTGCCCCCTAGTCCGATACCTCACGAGTCCGATACCTCACGAGTCCGACACCTCATGGTTTTGGGTTAGGGTCTGGGGGAGGTTAGGTTTAGGCGTGCACTCCGCTTTTACAAACGGTAACCACGGTGTTTATGTTGTTCAGCCAGGATATTATAGACTACTGATACAGTTGTTAATTATACACTGCCAAAAGTGTACTGGCTACTTTTTGAAGGCAATAATAAATATGCCTCAATGCCTAAATGTTGTGTTTTCTTGTTCCACTACTTTTCGTCGTAGTGATAATGGGTACAATGCTCAAATTTGACAGTTGTCTTGTCCCACACTGTGCTACAGCAACCCCAAAATAATGTGTGTGCATTAATAAGAGAATTGAGTTTAAAAAAAAAGTAACTCAAAAGTTACTTTCCTAGTAACTAGTTACCTGCAAAGTAACGAGTAACTTAAAGTAACTGAGTTACTTTTCAGAGCAGTAACTAGTAACTGTAACTAAGTTACTAATGTAAAGTAACTTGCCCAACACTGATGATAACCCTTCCGATTTGGTAGCTTAAGGATAGTTATCACTCTGTAAACAAACCTACCCCCCAAAAATGACAAAACCCTGATTTCATCATATCTCCTGAACCACACATGATAACGCAGAAAATGTGATGTCTACCCCTATGTTTTCATGGTCAGGGATTACAATGACACCCTATACAACATCATAAACTGTTCACATGAATAGTTAATGGTGAATTCAGTGGGGTTTTGGTGAATTCAGTGGGGTTTTGAGAAGGATACAATGCAATTAGTCCATGGGCCAATGGGGAAATCGGTACCACCTAAGGGGACCGCGCAATTTTTGTATTTTTGTCTTCCTACATGTCTCTAGTTTATATTTTGGTATGATAACCCTGCCAATCTGGTAGCTTATTGATAGTTATCACTCTGTAAAAAACCTTCTCCCATATAAATGACAAAACCCTGATTTCTGTGTATTAGTCCAGATGATATGTGAAAATCATGTTCACTTTTTCATAAAAGCATGAAACTTGGTACGCATATAGTTTGGGGCCCTGTAAATCTTCAGAAATTAAGCCATCACAAAAATGCTTCGTGGTGGCCATTTTAATTCCGCCATAAGTGAATTATGTAGTTTGCATCATATATCCTGAACCACACATGATAACACAGAAAAGGTGATGTCTATCCCTATGTTTTCATGGTCATGGATTACAATGATATCATGTAGAACATCATAAACTGTTAAAGTAACTAATCAATGGTGAATTTAATGACGTGAGAAGGAAATCACAGTTTCTGATAACTGATGCTATAACCTCAATTCCATGACCACTCTCTGGCTAACATTTTTTGATGAGTAATTTGACTTCTATGGGCCTTTTGTTAAAATAGCCCCCAGGCCCCTCCCAAACATCCTGCGACTTTCTGCCAGACGGCCAAATCCAAGATGGCCACTGGTACAATCTTGAAAAATTTACTTTTGAACCAGAGCACCTAGAATAATGTATGAAGACACTTTTCGGTGTAAGTCAACCACAAAGAATCTGATTCTGACATCAGTTTAACATTCTGACATAATTTTGACCCAGAATTCCAAGATGGCTGCCATCCAGTAGCGTGAAAACTTAACTTTTGAATGGCAACATATACGTATGTGGTGTTTGGGGTTTACCATTTTTAGAGTAAGGACGGAGATTAACAATGGTGAATTATAGCTATTTTAATTGCAAATCCATGCCTACCAAACATGGTTTAGTAATGACAATTATTGTGTTTTGAGGGTAATTTCATAATTATGTTAGTCTCGCTGGCCAGCCTCCCCTCCCTACCGGGAGAGGAGTCTGGCGCCACGGAAACAGGCAACTGGGATAAACCCTCCCCTGCTCTACAGCTGCTCCCCATTGGAGCGACTGTTTCAGTGGCTGCCGGATGTCTGCTCCTGGCTTATTACAAACTCTGTCATTGGCTCTGACCATGTCAATCAGAGCGGCTTCCGCTCCCTCCTCCCTGTGTGTCGCTGTAAATAGTGCCCTACCGCCTCAGTGAAAACAACAACGCTAACTAGCTAGCAAGCTAACGGCAGAAACCTACACGCTAGCTCGTTGCTACACGCTGAAAAGGGCAAATTGGATTGTTGGAAACTATTTTCCAAGGGTACTGCCGCTAAGCGCCGCCCATCGCAATCCCACTATGCAGACCTGCATGGGAGGGGAGGCTGGCCAGCGAGACTATGGGATAGGTGAAGGTGAATAGCCTATGTCCATTGTCCAAAAAGTTTTCTCAATTAATTTCCCTCTTTGCGATGTGATAAAAGTTTCTCAGTGAGTTATAGTTGATTGCCTCACTGAATTATCTGCTAATATCCAATTTTAGCAGCAGAATTTGATGTCCTGGCGTGGCACGTCTGTGTGTAATGACATATCCAAAAGGAATTTTACTCTGCGCTGCGCTGCACAGCATAGAGATTATGGTGCGCTCAAGCGCAGCGGAGTATTTAGCGCATAAGAGGTGCTTTTTTTTAGCGCGTAAGAGGTGCTGCCCCGTATTCTGCGCAGAAACGACTGATTGTGGCACGCCTATGTCCAGTAAAATTATAACAGGCATGCGCTTGTGCACGCCCCCAATTTGCATTGCGCACGGCATACCGCTTTTGCAAAGATAGGGCCCCCGGGACTTGCAAGAATCTGGTCAACTTCTCCTCTCCTGCAGCATGGGCTGACTTGTAATGCAATGAGTTCATCAGAGGCAGGCAGACTGTAGGGTGCGGAGGGTTGGGGAGGCCAGGTCAAACGGGAAGGAGTTGAACTCATGCATGCAGGCATGGCTCAAAATGGATGCGAAAAGGTGCAAACACACCAGACACTGAAGTGACGAAGCATCTGGAAGCGCAGCCAGTTTCATTTTGGCGTACTTGTTAGCACATTAGACCGTTCAGTCAGGCCCATGCAGAGATTGTTTCGGCGTCTGATCTATTTTTGTGTGAGACCCGCGAGTGATTGTGTGAAGCCAGATAGGAAGTCAGTACAAGTTGTCACCGGCGCGGAGCAAAGCAGTGCGTCTGGTGTGAATGGCCAGGGTCCTGCTCAAGCTGAATTTACACACAGCGGCACTTTGCGTCTGCAGCATCACAATCATCTTCCACCCTCCTCCCTGCATGCATGCTCCAACCCGCTCTGACTGATTGGTGGTGACCATTTATGGATTTCGTTTCCACTCCCTCTGTGTCGAATCTGTCTATCTCAAATGCCTGTGCCACTGTGAAACAACAACATCAACAATGCTAGCTCGTTGCTACATGCTGAAAACGGTTGGATCTGGATTGTGCAATAAAGCAGGCCTGCTTGATACTTTTGTGGATAGTTGTAAAGGTGAACGGAGCCTTTTCCCCTATACCAGGGTGGAGGTATTAGCAGCCAGACTCTGCCATTGTAGGGAGGGAGTCTGGCAAGCGAGACTACCCGGGGAGGAACTCAAGGTAGGAGCTGCTGAGATGGAGTGGAGCGCTCCAAGGCAGTGATTGACCTGGTTGTGGTCAACTTGTAAACCTCCACGAGTTGCTGGAACATTGTGTTTTTGATGAATGTGTGGCCTTATTCAACTCCAACAGCACGTACAGGAAGACGCAGAAGAGCAAGCGCATCTAGAAGCTCTATCTCCAATCTGTAGGGCTGCAAGAACCCTACATCACTCTCGTTGACATGGGCATGATCTAGAGAGGATGGCAACTCCATCAGCAATTGGATCGGCAGACACAAGATGGCACCCCATACAAGTGGTCGGACTATGTCCACAAGGTGAAGGTGTCATCCATCATCCTTGCCCGCCATGGTGATGTTGACATATCATCTGTGTGATCGACCGGTATGACACAGCATACTTGGCTAAAGATAATGAGCGGAATCTGATGATTCAGAATCTATAGCTACAGCTAATAAAATGAGCTTATTTTAGTTATCTTGTACAGCAGTACCAAGGTAAAATGGGTGTTGACATCTTTTCAGTGAACATAATTCTGAAATGACTCCCCAAACATCCACCATTGTTAATCTCCTTCCTTGTGGTAAACCCCAAACGCACAGTATACCTTCCCATTCAAAAGTTACATTTCCACAATACTGGATGGCAGCCATCTTGGAATTCTGGGTCAAAACTATGCCATAATGTCAAAATGATGTCAGAATCGGATTCCCCTTGACTTACACCGAAAAGTGTCTTCATACATTATTCTATGTGCTCTGGGTCAAAAGTCAATTTTTTAACATGGCGCCAGTGGCCATCTTGGATTTGGCCATCTGGCAAGGAAAATCCCAGGATCTTTAGGAGGGACCTGGGCGCTATTTTAACAAAAGGTCTATATAAGTCAAATCACTCATCAAAACATCTTAGCCAGAGAATGGTCATGGCTTTGAAGTTATAGCATCGGTTATCAGATACTGTCATTTCCTTCTCACAACGTCATCAAATTCACCATTGATTAGTCACTTTAACAGTTTATGATGTTCTATGGTATCATTGTAATCCTTGACCATGAAAACGTTGGGATAGACATCTCCTTTTCAGTGTTAGCATGTGTGGTTCAGGAGATATGATGCAAACTACATAATTTGCTTATGGCAGAATTAAAATGGCCGCCACAAAGCATTTTTGCGATGGCTCAATTTCTGAAACTGTACAGGGCCCCAAACTATAAGCATACCAAGTTTCATGCTTTTACGAAAAAGAGAACATCATTTTCACATATAATCTGGACTAATACACAGAAATCAGGGTTTTGTCATTTCTATGGGGGTATGTTTGTTTACAGAGTGATAACTATCCTTAAGCTACCAAATCGGCAGGGTTATCATACCAAAATATAAACTAGAGACATGTAGGAAGACAAAAATAACAAAATCGTGCGGTCACCTCAGGTGGTACCGATTTTTGCCTTGGCCTATGGACTAAATGCTGTATGAATTTATTTGCATTCATCATTATTATTCTGGCTGTTTGTAAAGGTTAGAAACTTCGTCAGCAACAGTGTACTTTCCCCCTCATATATTATTAGATTATATTACAGTATTATATTATATTAAATATTATAAAATACATGCAGGTCTAAGTGCTATGCTTGTCATTGTAATTTGATTTAATTAATTCATTAATAAAATAAACAACACTACACCCATAGACACATAACATCACTTCTGCAGAATAGACAGTTGCCATAACACAAATAATATCACAAATATTGTAAATATCAAGTACATTATTTCATTTTCATTCAACTTATGCATTCATTCAATAGTGACCTGCTCTATCAAAATCAGTCACATTGACCCCAAAACACATCTTGAGTTTTATAGCCTACACTGGGGGTACGGTGGTGCAGTGGTAAGCACTGTCGCCTCACAGCTCGAAGGTCCTGGGTTCGATTCTCACCTGGGACGCTGTGGGCGCTGGAGTTGTGACCCTCCCATATCTTCAGTGACTACTGCCCAGGTGGGCTATCTCGTCGAAAGGGCCTTTCTGTGTGGAGTTTGCATGTTCTCCCCGTACCCCCCAGGGGGTTCCTCCGTACATAACCCCCCACTAAAAACATGCATAAGATCGTCATCCGACCAGTGACGACAACATCTGAAGTTGGTCCAATGAAGGTCCCCGGGCGCTGGAAAGAAATAGCGACCACTGCTCCTGGCCTGCCCCCTGGAGGAAAGGACAAGCCTGGATGGGTCAAATGCAGAGGACATATTTCACCGGCCACCTGATCAGCATGAGTGTGTGTAGTTGCTGCATGCATGTGTTGTAGTGTGTTCGTGTGACAATAAAGACGGCCTGCTGTCTGAAATCGTGTTTTTTCGTGTTTTTATACACTGTGGAGTGGTAGCGCTTGCCTCACAGCAAGAAGGTCTTGAGTTCGATTCCCGCCTGGGACACTATGGGCGCTGAGTGTGTCCCGCCATGTCTTCAGTGCCTACTGCCCAGGTGGGCTATCTCATGAAAAGGCCAAGGGCCTTTCTGTGAGGAGTTTGCATGCTCTAGACTAGAGAAGCCCATCTAGAAGCCCCTTGGGCTGCCAAAGAATACTCTATATTCAAATATAAAAAATAAAATAACATTTGAATATGAAACATTTATATTCGATTGTATTATTTTTAACAATTGAATTTCATCATTTTCATTAAAATTAATAGTAATAATAATCCAGACATAAACAATAACAAAACAAAGAAAAACAGCTCAGATCAATAGGCATTATACAGCCCATAATACAGGTAAGTCATATGTTGTGAGAGTTTAGGTTTAGACTCCTTGAAAAGCACTAGAATTTTCTCGGTGACCCCCCGGGGTGGAGTACTATGAGTCTGAAGTGGAATGGTTCAATAATAACAGGTAGTTTTCTATCAAAATTCCTCCAAATGTACATGTGATGCGGTCAAATATGAATAGTTAGAAGGCTTTTATTGTGAAATGCTACATCAGACTGATATGAAATTGTACTATCAGTCTGAAGTATAATTATTTTGTAATAACAGGCAGTTTCCTTTAACTATCCATTTGAATGTTCAGAAAACAGTGAAAACAAAAGAAAAGTAGGCTTTTACTATGAAATTGTACATCAACTCTCATAGCGTGCAATTGTAATTATAATATGTAAAAATTAGAACATTTAATTAGTATAGATTTGTTCTGGGAGTGCGCTTTTATTTTGAAATCAGTTCTCGCACGGTTTTACAGTAATGCCTAGTATATACTAGGGCTGTTGAAACGAATTTTGATATTCGAATATTATTCGAATTTAATAATTATGAACGAAATTCGATTATTAATTTTTTTTTTTTTACGATTTTTTTTTTTTTTTTTTTTTTTTTTTTTTTTAGAACACTAGAACAGTGACAAGTTCTGACAACATACTTGAAGAAAAGTGTGTTAACTGAAGTTGACTGTTGAAGCTGCTATACTGATGTAAACCTACCTGTAGCTCTTAAAATGTATGTTCATTCATTGTTAACTGAAGTTGACTGTTGAAGCTGCTATACTGAATGTAAACCTGTAGCTCTTAAGTGCAATACGTGACTGTTTTTTTTTTGTTCGTGGCTCATTGTTGTTTTGGCAAAGTTTACTTATTTGTTTATTGATAAGGAGCTCAAACAAAGGCTGTGTCTTTTTTTATTATCAATTATTTTATTTTAGCATTTCAGACAGCACCAATACATCACTGATGAATATTAACTAAGCTCTGGTTATCTGACCTATTTTCTAATGCAATGAATGTATGTACATTGTACAAGGAACATGTTTTCTTAAAATGATATTGCATTAAGTGTCCTATATTGTTTTCTTTAAAATATTAAATTGCTGGGTGTCATAAACCAAAAGAACAATACATGTGCATCCATTGCATGGGCCAATGCTGACATTTCCAGAAATTGGCATTACCCAAGATGGCCAACCAATTTTGGTATTTTTGTCTTCCTGCATGTCTTGTCTAGTTTATTTTGGTATGATATCCGTGCTGATCTTGTAGCTTAATGATAGTTATCACTCTGTAAACAAACCTACTCCCATATAGTCCAGTAATAATGTGGGTCAACCTCTCACTCATTGCAACAAAACCAAACTCAATGGATTTTGTCTCCTCAATATGTTCTAAATGAGAGGGGGGGGGGGTCTTGAAAATCACATAAATATTACATAGGCTACAGTACTACTTTTTTCCAAACCATTATTTTAATTAGCTATTTGGAAAAGGCAGTAGCAATGTAGCAGGTTAATAGCTCACCCACACAGCACCTGAATCTGAAGAGCTGTTCAGCATTTTTTCAAGATACAGGTACTTATTGCCACACAACCAGGTTGGTGGTAGGCTATTTGGTTTCGGTACAGTAGCCTAGTCTATATTCTGTAGCTCTGAATGAAACATAGAAGATGTAGCCTAGGCTATACCCCCTTTCCAACAATACATAGAAATACAACACACAGACAAGACACCAGAGCCAGTGATTTACTGCTGTAGCCTACTAATCTTAATATAAGTAATGGGGAAGTTTCACTCTAGGCCTATTAGTTCATTTTTCTATTGTCTGGTGCCCATAATAGGTGAAACTCTCAAATAAATATGAAGCTACTCCTGTGGAAAGGTTAGGCTATCATTAATTCACTTAGGCTATAGTGACCCTATAAACAATTTTTGCATAGGTAAAGTTTTGCCCACTCAGTTGAGCCTGATATTTGGTCTGGCTCATTTGGTAGGCTAATTTCTTTCTACCGCCTGTGGAAGCTTGATTGTGGATATTTCAGTATTAATAAAAATATTTGTTTACGTCTTAGTCTCTGGTCTCTCCTGTTTCTAAGTATAGCTGCATCGTTTGATTTGACAAAGTAAAACTATTTTTATAGGCTACGCATTTTAGGAAATGTCTATGGGAAAATAAATGGTGGATGAAAATCTCTTGGTACGCATGATGAAGCAGAAAGTAACGTTGACTTTGGCGACGACGCGTCAGCCAATCGTGTCACGGTGTTTGCGCGTGTCCGTGACCAATCAGCTCACGCACACGTATGCGCACGATTCAAAAAACAATATTTCAGAGGCCAGTTCAGTTTTGAGTTCAGAGTTCAGACGGTGCAGACCAGTTCGGACGTAGCTCAAGCCACAACTGAAGACGGTAAAGTCAGAAGACGACGGTTACATTTAATGCTACATTTGAGATTTGTGGAGCAAGAACCTGCAGGACCAGGTAAGACAAAGAACAAATGATTGATTGAAATTGTGGATATATCGCAAACGGTGTCATTTTGAATTGTATGTTTCGGTTTAGGTTGCTTGTTTGGTTATAGTGTAGGCTCAGAAATGCACGGCTTCACTCCCACTCGGGCTATCGGGCTGGCCGTTTAGCTCGAGTGGTGAAGGTGTTACACCAGAGGTAAAGTGCTGAGCCAGAGGTCCCAGGTTCGTATACGGCCTGACGCTACATTAGCTAGCAGTTAGCTAGTCGATGCTTCTCTGTTCGTCTCCCTAGCTGCTTAGCATCGCTGCCTTTTCTTTCTCGGTGTTTCAGATGGACTTTTATGAAAACGGCAAATACATGCAATGTAACGTTAGCACTTTCTGTCTGGAGGCGAGGCTGCGGGCGTTTACAACAGATAGTCAACTAAACTAATGAGAGCTAGCTAGCTAACGTTGGTTATAGACTATTAATAACTTTATGCTTAGCTGTTGTAAACGCCCTCAGCCTCGCTGCACGAAGTACTAACGTTACATTGCATGTATTTGAACGACGTAGTTTAACTACACTTTGCAGCAGCTTGCTGGTAGTTCAACTACATTCATATTAGTTGTCGAACTTTTTCCCCCGTCCTGATCGCTTTGAAGACAGTGGACCGTGGAGTCGGCCAGGATCCCACTAATGTTACTGTACTTGACAAGACAGTCTATGTTACCTCTGATTGGCTTGCCCTGATGACATGATACAGTTGGGTTAATTCTGAAATGAATCAATGCAGACTTTGGATACATTTAACGTTAATCTTGCCCCATTAGGCATTCTCTACTGGGACATTATTGTAAACAAACATTGTGATTGTGATTAATTTTAAAATGTTCTATGAAATATCCACACCGTTTGTGTAGCTTTTGGCTAAAACAGTGCCAAAAGTGTCTGTGGTTTGATTGGGTGGTCTGTGTTTGAGCAGAAATGATGGTCTGATGGAATGATGGAAAAGGGAAATTGAGTCGAGTGGATTATCTGTTGATTGTCTGCAGATCCAATCCACTTTTTTTTAGCAGATGTTTAATGTTTTGTTTTTTGTTTTATTTTACAACACTATCATTCGAAATGTGTGTGTTTGTGTGTGTGTGTGTGTGTGTGTGTGTGTGTGTGTGTGTGGTTTGTTTGTTTAAAATGTAACAGCTAATACACCTGATGTTGTTGTTGTCGATGAGGACAGTAGAGAGGCCACCATTTTGGAAGTGGGGTGTGCTTTTGATTCCAGTCTGGAAGAAGCTTTTATCACCATTGAAATACCAACTGCTCAAGGATGCCATTTTACAGCTTGGGTATAATTGTAAATGGCTTGTTTTCATATTTGGAAGCCTTGGTAATGTCCATAGGCTGGTCGTAAGTGGCCTGCAGTGCAGAGGGCAGGACTGCCCAGACCGAGAGCCAAGGCTCTGGCCAAATTCTGCTCTATTTCTGCAATAATTGGCAGTCGCCACATTTGGAGGAGGCGCTGTTTCCTTTATCCATAGATTCAGACTAGATACATCTGTCACTATAAGATTTCCCATTGATTGTGCATCTATTATTGTTTGTGTTCAAGGATTTCTTGTCCAAATGTGAACACAAATAAAGGTATTCAAATGTGTGTGTGTGTGTGTGTGTGTGTGTGTGTGTGTGTGTGTGTGTTTGTGAGATGAAAGGATGGTATTGGTATGTAATATACCTGAGCTCATATGTATTTTCTATCTCCCCTGTGCAGCTGCCATGGAGTGGAGCTCTGATTGTTATTCTGAGAGCGAGATGAGTGTCGAGCAGGAGTCAAGCGGCGGAGTCCACCTTCATAAGTTTGTCGCCAAAACTGTAAGAATGCCACCTATAAAGCATAATTTAATCATAGTAGAAAAGCAGGTTTTATTTTCTGATTCAAGGATAAGTCTGGTTATATTCAACCTGGGGTGCCATCATGTCGATCAGATAGACACTTGACAGGAAGCTTAGAAGCAGTTTCACCTCTGTGTCTTCTGTATTTGGTGTAACGCTAGTTCTACTGTAGTGCTTTCATGGTGATGCAAAGCAAATGTTTACCATCCACTATACAGTGTGTTAAAGCATTTACATGCACTGGAGTGAACTGAAGAAGTACACATTTTATTAGACAGGTGAAGCTGCTACTAGGCCACGTCTCTTGCAGTATTATGTTGATCAAAGAGCTTATTTTCAAAACTCAGTGTGTTCCCCAGGTTTCACTGAACACTGTATGTTTCCCGCTGTCTGCCCACTATCTTGACTAAGTCTTGTCTTGTTTCTCCCTAAGGTCAATAAGACAGAGTACTGCGAGCCCTGTGGGGAGAGGATCAGGTGTGGGAAGACCACTCTGGTGTGCCGTGGCTGCAAAGTGGTCACTCACCCAGAGTGCAGTGAGTGCTGCCCGCTGCCCTGCGCTGCCAACATGGATGGTACCCCCGTCGAAATTGGGTCACAATACAGTCAGGTGAGTCTCTAACATCAAAATAGCATTAATTTCATAGACCAAACGCATACATGTCCATACACACATACAACACATAGTGTAAAACAGCCATGTATATGCTCTGGACTACTTTGATGTCTGTGTACTGAGTGTATGTACGGTAACTATGCAGTGACTGTCTTTCCACTCTGTGTCTGCTCCACAGTGCTTTAATGATGACCTCCATGTCAGGTCAAAGGTCACTTGGTCACTAGCAGCCAGAGCCAATGGTGTTCTGGAGGGCAGGGCGTGGCCAAGGCCCCCTTCCCCCACCCCTAGCACTGCATCTGTGGCCTCCTGCATCAGTGCAGGGAAGCAGTGGGCAGCCCCGGACAGCAGCCAGGCTAACAATTCCCCTACAACAACCAGGAAGTTCCCCATCCCTTCAGGGCCTGTGGCCAGACAGGTCAGGAGAGGCTGTGCTGAGGATGAAGTCCGGTCCCCCCCTCCTACCTTCAAGAGAACCAACACGGTCAGTGCACTTCCTTAGCTGTCAGGAGCTGATGATGGTGTTGTGTTTTTCACTCTTTGCTCATGTTTTCCCCCAGCTTAAATGTGAAAATGTTTATAATAATATAGTGTTTCCTAACCTATTAACATCCTGCTCTCTTTGACTTTAATATATCATAGATTTAACTTGCGCTTGTTTTTTGAGGGAGCAAGCACAGTGTCATTGCAAGCTTTAATGGAATCATTGGACATAAAGGCTAAATGTTGTTGAGACCACTCTCCATGCAGTAAAAATGACACTAATTTCTCCTCCACTCTTGATCCGAGTAGAGGAGTCCACTGCCAGCATACTTGCACCAGCATCGCCGGGCCCCCTCTGCTGGTCGTAAAAAATGGATGCAACACAACCCCTCCACCAGCCTGGACCTGGGGTCAATTTTGCAGCCCGTCTGCCCCAAATCTACAATCAAAGTGTCTGCTGCCCCCAGTTTGAAGGCCCTGTCCAGGTGTAATCAATATGTGCTCACGCATCAGCCGATGGCCTCCAATGGTGAGATCCACACCCAACTCATCAAGGTAAATCAGCTGAAATGGTGAAGATACTGTATTCTGGACACACATTGAAATGTTTTAAACTGCACCAAGCAGCACATGCTCGGCCCATGGCAGGTCAATGTGGTGCAACAAGCCTGTTGGAAGGGTCTGCGGTGGACACAATGCACCTAATGCCTCCTGTTTGTTTCCCCTATTCTTTTTCTGTACAGGGTGTGGTCGTGAAAACCAGAGGAGGAGGGCGAGCGGTCCAGTTCACAGAAATAGAGAGCCTGATGCAGGAGCCCACCACAGGCCCAAGGTAGCTTTCCACACATATGTGAACGACAGACAGACATTGCTGACATTATTATAATTAATAGTAATATACTAGTACAGTGCCTGTTCCCCCATTCACCACCTCCCACACACACACACACACACACACACACACACACACACACACACACAGATACTGCACTCCATCGCGTCCCCCAAAGCGCACTCGCCAGGTTTGAGGTCGATCCAACAAACGGTTCTCGAGATACGTGAAAGACAGTCAGTCATACAGTCCTGGAATTGACAGAATTGAACACAAATTCAGGGGCCAAAACCCCCTAGGCTCGCCTGCTGCGTGGCCTCGCCTGCTCTATTGGCAGGCGCGGCGCACCATTCACTTAACTTTGCATCACTGAAGACATCACTGTCACTGATGATGCGACAATGCCTATGGCATCATCAGTGCCTATATCATATCTGATGATGTCATAGACATTGTGACATATCATCCAGTGACATTGTTGACCAAATATCATCTTATGATCTCACTGATGATGTCATAGGCATTGTGACATCATCAGTGGGACAACAATTGAAACAGACAGACAGATATTGCCCACTTGCTCACTTTTATACAAATAAATATAAAGGATTGAATGCGTTGCGCGTCCAAATTGCACAAAAACAGCGCTCTGCACTCAGTCCACCCCCTCAGTTTGAAGTCAATCAGACCAACGGTTGTGGAGATAACTATGTGAAGGACAGACAGACAGACAGTCCTGATGATGGATGGTTTGATGGAGATAATGATGTTTAGAATGTTCACTGTGTCACCATGTCTTTGTTTCTGTGAAGGAGAGCACCAGAAGGCAGCCGCACCAAGGAGCACTGGTGGTCCCGCTGGTCCCGCTGGTCCCGCTCTGTTGGTCACGATGAGAAATGGATGGACCACAAGCCCTCCACCACCCTGGACCTGGATAGAGTTTTGCAGCCCGTCCTCCAGAATTCCATCACGGTGTCTGCCCCCATCAGCGAGAAGTCCCTGTCCAAGTGTCAGAAGTACATGATCACACATCAGGAGGTTGCCTCCTCCAGTGGTGAGATCCAGACCCAACTCATCAAGGTAAATAAGCTGAAACGGGGAAGGTTTTAGACACAAATTGAAATGTTTTAACCTGCACCAAGCAGCACATTCTCAGCCCATAGCAGGTCAATGTGGTGCAACATGTCCATTCTTTGACACTGGAAGCCTGTTGGAAGGGTCTGTGGTGGACACAATGCACCTAATGCGTCCTTTTGTCTTTTCCTTTGTCTTTACAGGGTCTGGTGTTTAAAACCAGAGGAGGAGGACATGCCGTTGAATTCACTGACATAGAGACCCTGAGACAGGAGGGAAATCTTGGAAATTGGTTCAATCCTCATCAGGGTCTGTGTCACCTCCCACTCTTCCTGAGCTTTTAAAGGTAAACCACAGTGAAATTAAGGGTAAACAGAATATAGCAGATGCCTTTAATAGGCATTTTATCAATGCAGGCTTAGACACTGTTTCAAGTCTCCCTGTAAATACAAAAGGCAGTGTAGCCAGTAGCCACCACTTTAAGTTGCCCTCGAAATAGTTTTAATTTTCTCTTAATTTCTCCCACTCAGGTGTGCAAAGCTCTATCAAGTCTTGATTGTAAAAAATCTGCTGGTCCTGACCAAATTGAGCCATATTTTTTAAAAACGGCTGCCAATTTGATTGCAAGGCCCATTGCCTCCATTTTTAAGCTTAGTCTAAGCACTGGTGTGATCCCCAGTGTAGGAGCCAAATTTGGTCTGCTATTATTTCTTGTGATTATCTTGTGTAATGCTTTATATGTCCTTGGGGTGTCGCTGTGCCATATTACCTAGGCTCAGGTGATCTATATAGGTACTGGCTTCACTGTGGTTCACTAGGTGTTTGACCCGGAAGGGCAAATGGTTTTTGACCGCTTCGCTGTGGCGTGACATTTGTTTGGTGTGTTCTGCCTTTTCTATGTTTGAACAACAAAATGGAATGTATTCACGTTTGTGCACTGGAGCAATAAATCCACGTTTTTAACTGAAGGACTGCCTCGATCGTTTCCCTACGCAACACAACAATATGGTATCGTATTGAACATCAACAGAGCAAGCGCGGTAGCCAAGCTATCCGGTGGTTAAACAACTCAGTAGCTTACAGTATAGACTGGGCTCCTTTAACATTTTATAAGAGCAAACCAAAGTATTCCCGCCGCACCAGCTCTCAATTCAGGGACTCGCCGCCTGTGGTGTGGTAAAGGCAAGTGTTATTGGAGGTTGAATACGATCAAATGTTACAAAAAGCTGTAGAGCTACGTAGCTTCCAAACAGGCTAGAACTCCCTATAGAGGGAAAATATTGTTGGTTGCCGGCTGTTTTTGTTGACAGAGATACAATATTATAATCCTTCATTTCTAAAGTGAAAAACAAACCTTAGGATGCTTTCTCACTGGGAACGATTGCTTTTGTTCCGTTCCGTGCCCCGAGTATGATTGCCCCCCCGCCCTCTCCCCTGCTGGTCAGCTTTCACATTACAACATTTCTTCTGCACTCGGGAACGGAACAGAACACTTGCAGAGTACACTTGTGTCATCAACTACGCAAGTGTTCCGTCCCCGGGCACGCCAAAGCGTTCCCCAGACCGCCTTTTCAAGTGGAACCTGTCATGGTACGCTGACCCGGGCACGGAACACAATGTTCACAATCATGAAACAAACTGCATCTGGGCGTCAATTTGGGGACACGTGTGCTTGGTTCCACTCCCGGGTCCCCAGTGAGAAAGCACCTTAAAGTCGGTGTAGTTGATGGTCACTTATTCATTCAGTCTCATTCAAATGTGGCTGTGATCATTTGAAAAGGGGTTAAAGTCATGGAAAAACCCTGATGGCAAATAAACTAGTCTGACATCATTCTCTGTTCTGCTCTTTTCCTCCTGACAGGGAAGTGTCGTCTGGAGACGTGCCTGAGGCATGTGAGACTGGCCAGGGTCAGACAGCTCACTAATCCAAGGACCACAACATACTTCTGGCCATCACATCACATACTGCAGACAGACATTACAGGCCCCCATCAGCCTCCAGCACAACCAAGAAGCCCTCAACAGGAGGCAAGGTACATAAGAGCCTCGTCCAGCCTCTTGTGTGTGTCCATAGATGTATCTGGACATTTGGTCAACTTTTTTTCAAAAGTCCTTTGTAATGAGTACCCCCATTGAAAATGTGTATAGCAATAGAGTCAGGCTGGGGAGGTGTGTTCTTGTTCCCTCCTTCAGTATCTACTCCCTTCTTGATTTGTTGTCTTATCCTCAGGCTTGATGGCAGTGCCCAGACTTACAATATGTTGATGTCAGAGAGTAGAGAGCTCCCTATAAACACAGATGGGCAAAGTACTCTCATTCTTTACAGAGAGTAGAATAATTTATTTACAGAGAGTAGATGTACAGTTACTGGTGTCAAAAAAAGGCTCTGGTAAAGTGGAAGTACTGATTCAACTTACTGTATTTACTCGAGCAAATGTAAATAAGTACAGGCTCTGAAATGTACAGTACTCAAAAGTATAAAAGTAAAAAGTATTTATACAGGTTCTTTGTGTGCAAAGCTAACTGAACCTCACGCCATTTTATATAATTCAAAGGCTATTAAACTTAAAAGATCCCTGGCAAACATGTTATAAGATGTATAAAATATGTATTTTGTATGTTGATGTGATGTGACACCCTACACTAGAGAGAGAGAGGCGGTCAAACGAGCTAGAACCGTGCATGAATAGAGGGAGAGCACGAGATGAGAGAGACAAACATTACATTGTTTTTGTCTGTTGTGCTTTAAACCTAAAGTAACAAGCCTGTATTTTCATGTAACGTGTTGAAAGTAGACTACAGATATTTGTGTCAAAACTTAGGGAGTAAAACAACATCAGCCTGTGCAGTGAGCAGATTTCACTGCACACATTTTCTTATATATGTTTTTATTTTTTTGTCATGTTCCACCGTTTACGCACTTAATTTAAATCCCTTGAAATGGTGAGGTGCTTTTTTCTTTTTTATGCTACTTTTATATTGGGTTTTGTATGGATTTTAGCCTATTACACCCCATTGTTTGGCAATTGGTTGAAATGCTTTCCCTGCCACTACACTGCACAAGTTATTATACAAGTGGGTATTTGAAAAGACAACTTGTGATGTGAATATTATTGATAGTGTTTTTATTTTATTTTATTCTGGATATTTTAAAAGACAACTTGTAATATGAATATGATTGATAGTGTATTTGTTGTTTTTTATTCTGCATATTTTAAAAGACAACTTTTTGTCTTGTCTTCATGTTTTCTTATGTATTTCTAATCTTTTTGTATGTGGAGGTGTTGGCTTAATATGTCTGTAACTGTATATATTGTAAATAAATGAATGAATAACATGGTGGATACATACTCCTGTCCTGTGGATTTCTTAACCCTGCATGGTTTACCTGTGAACTTTACCAATGACTTTGACAGTTTGTAACTGTTTGAGCAGCTCCAGCTGGAGGCTGCTGGGTAATAATATCAAAGACGATGGGATATCAAAACAAGGCGAAAGCAAGACACCCCAACTTCCAGTCACTTCCTGTAAAGGTGAGACTGGTCAGCCAATGAAGTTTCTACTATTTACAGGCAGCCATCGCAAGCTTGTGACCACGCCCATTTAGGAGACCGGAAGAGTACCATTTCTTATTGGCGAAGCCTGCAGTGAAGTGTCTCGTCTTTGATCATACCCTGGCGAGTTTGACTCATACGGGAGAAACTGAGGGGGACCATTTATTGAGCTTTTCTTTGGAAAAGTGCAATCTATGTACTATTTTGAATTGCATAAGGCAATGTCTAGAATTGATGGAGCATCCATGAATTTGGCTTAGGTATACTGAAGTCTTATCTGATGACAACAGTCTTTTTAGATGGAGGCTAAATGTTAGCAGCTCAGTAGCTGTGACTGTTTCCATACTGGGGAGTTACTGGATCATTTAGGAGCAGTCTGCTGCTGTCTCATGTTCCAGTTTGTGTTGACAGAGTTCATTAAAGGAACAGTTCACTTTACTATTCGAAATTGGACATTGCTCTCCATTTCTTATCATGGCATTTTAATGGATATTATTTATCAATACCAGGAGGAGAGGAGAGTGACTGTGCAGACATGTTGTCAGGAGGAGAGGAGAGTGACTGTGCAGACATGTTGTCAGGAGGAGAGGAGAGTGACTGTGCAGACATGTTGTCAGGAGGAGAGGAGAGTGACTGTGCAGACATGTTGTCAGGAGGAGAGGAGAGTGACTGTGCAGACATGTTGTCAGGAGGAGAGGAGAGTGACTGTGCAGACATGTTGTCAGGAGGAGAGGAGTGTGACTGTGCAGACATGTTGTCAGGAGGAGAGGAGTGTGACTGTGCAGACATGTTGTCAGGAGGAGAGGAGAGTGACTGTGCAGACATGTTGTCAGGAGGAGAGGAGAGTGACTGTGCAGACATGTTGTCAGGAGGAGAGGAGAGTGACTGTGCAGACATGTTGTCAGGAGGAGAGGAGAGTGACTGTGCAGACATGTTGTCAGGAGGAGAGGAGAGTGACTGTGCAGACATGTTGTCAGGAGGAGAGGAGAGTGACTGTGCAGACATGTTGTCAGGAGGAGAGGAGAGTGACTGTGCAGACATGTTGTCAGGAGGAGAGGAGAGTGACTGTGCAGACATGTTGTCAGGAGGAGAGGAGAGTGACTGTGCAGACATGGACAGTAGAAGCTGGAAGATACTGAGACTGAATCACACCTCTTGTTTGAATGCCCTATGTGTATGTATGTACTGTATGTACCGTATGTATGTATGTGTGTATATATATATATATATATATATATATATATATATATATATATATATACAGTATATACAGTATATATATAAATAGATATATAATATATATATTATATATATATATATATATATATATATATATATATATATATATATATATATTATATATATATATATATATATATATATATATATATATATATATTGTAACGAATCAGGTATTCGTCCAAGGAACCGGAGACTTGAAGTTGGTACAGGCTTTTATTCTGTGGCTTCACATCAGCTCCTAGCGGTAGCTTCGCTGCTAGCTCTACACATCACATCAGCTCCTAGCGGTAGCTTCGCTGCTAGCTCTACACACACATCCAGTCAGCCCTCTTCCCTAGCTTGACTGCCTATGCCTCTGACAGGATGGTCACATACCCACCCTTCCCCGCAGGAACACACCCACACATATCAGCTCCTAGCTACACACGGAAACACCACTCCCGTACAAATACAGGAGGAAGATGGAGGATGATCTGCGGAGGTGTAACATCAGTGGTGTCTGGAGAGGTCTGAAGACCATCTCTGGCCATAAGGAACACAGCTCTCAGGCTGCTGGGGACCAAAAGTGGGTGAAAGAGCTGAACTCTTTCTTCAACAGATTTGATCAGACGTCTGCTCCCCCCCTGGCTCAGTCACCACCGGCCCTCCCCCTCCTGTCCCCTCCCCCCAGCACTCAGCCCCCCTGCTCCAGCCTGTCCCTCACAACACTCCAGGTCAGCAAACAGCTGAAGAGGATCAAGGTAAAGAAGGCGGCGGGTCCAGATGAGATCAGCTCCAGGCTCCTGAAGTCCTGCGCAGACCAACTGTGTGGGATCATCACGTACACTTACGATCTGAGCCTGAAGCTAGGGAAGGTGCCACAGCTGTGGAAAAAATCATGCGTGGTTCCTGTTCCCAAGACCCCGCATCCCAAGGACCTAAACAGCTACAGGCCTGTGGCGCTAACATCCCATCTGATGAAGACACTGGAGAGGCTGGTCCTGAGTTATCTCCGCCCTCTGGTGAGCCCATCAATGGACCCGTTACAGTTCGCCTACCAGCCTGGGATCGGGGTGGACGACGCTGTCATCTTCCTTCAGCACAGGGCCCTCTCTCACCTGGAAAAGCCTGGCAACAGTGTTAGGATTATGTTTTTTGATTTTTCCAGCACATTTAACACCATACAGCCTGCGCTTCTGAGGAACAAGCTGGAAATCATGGGTGTGGATCCTCTCCTGTCAGCATGGACCCTGGACTATCTTACAAACCGACCACAATATGTGAGGGCACGGGACTGTGTGTCCGACACGGTGGTCTGCAGTACAGGGGCCCCGCAGGGAACGGTCCTGGCCCCGTTCTTTTTCACTGCACACACACTGCAGACTTCACACACATCACCCCCTCCTGTCACCTGCAGAAGTTTTCTGACGACTCTGCGATCGTCGGTCTCATCACTGGAGACGACGACGCAGAGTACAGAGGACTGATACAGGACTTTGTGGACTGGTGCCTGCGGAACCACCTCCAGCTCAACGCCGGGAAGACCAAGGAGCTGGTGGTGGATTTCCGCAGGCGTGGTCCCCCACCCCCAACTCTGGTGAACATATATATATATATATATATATATATATATATATATATATATATATATATATATATATATATATATATATATATATATATATATATATGTGTGTGTGTGTGTATATATATATATATATACACAGTTCAAAATACATACTACAGCATACATGGGCAAACTACGGCCGGATGCGGCCCGCGGGCACCACCTGTGTGGCCCGCGATGGAATTGCAATTTTTTTTTTTTTTTTACACAGTGCACCTGAACGCAACATGCAAGATACCCGCTGAATAAGTGTCCAAATGTTCATGTCATTCTGGCCAATACTCCACTTCTGTTATAGCATTTCAGTCTGGAATATGGAATATCTTTCAATAATCTTTATGACTAAAAGGCTACATTGAATTAGAAATTTAAATAATTAACTCGTTGGTTTTGGATTTATTTAGCTTCAAGACTGCATTTTTGTTCGTGTGACCCTCAACACAGGCTTTGATCATCCCGGGCCAATTACTGATACTTATGCTTAAATTAACCCACTCATATTCTGATTTATTTCAAGAAAAACATTTTGGCTAGTGGAAATTCTAATTGGCTGGTAACTTTAAAATCTAGCAGCCATATTGGCAGGTGGTCAAAAAAGTTAATTTCAAGCCCTGAGAGCAGGTGGTGACATAGGAGTGAGTGAGAAAAGGATGAAATATTGGTGGTTAAGACTGAATAATGACATCACAACTGTTAATTTAAAATGAGTTATTCCGCTAAACGTGGCTTCAAATGCACCAAATTTTTCATGCTGGCGCCGTTCGGCCCTCAGCAAAACCTGGTAGCGAGGACATTTTTTGGGGCCCTCTCTATCATCAAAGTTACCCATCCATGGGTTACGGCATGACAATATTTGTTCGGCCCCCGGCAACAATCTGGCTTTCTCATGTGGCCCCCCATGAAAAATAATTGCCCACCCCTGTACTACAGCATGCGCTGGGACGCGTCATCAGTGATGTTACCTGGGGTCGTAAGGTGTTTCGGGTCTGTCGTACATCATACACCCTCACCCAGTAGATCCAGCCGAGGCCGATTAAGACCCCGACCCTCGTCCCAGAAGCAGCCGCTCATGGATCAGCCTTCCTACTCTGTCTGCAACGTTGCCCGCGGAAGGGTTGATCATGCCCCAATCCGCAGCAATAGAGCTAGTGCTACACCACAGCATTGAAAGACCCTTCGGTGCATGGAGGGTCTAAGGCCCTGTGGATGAATCCAGGCTGCGCTCCTCCTTCGTCTCACCAGACCCTCCCGGGGAAAAGGCAATCTTACTATGCCGCACCATAGACAAAGAGGATGCCGCAAGAAGGCCTGTGCGCTGCACGTCATTCGCCTGCGCCAAGCACCTCGCTCTAGCCTGAAGGACCCCAGGCCGTGCCGATCTTTACACAGCTTTTCAGGAGGCTAATGCGTAGCGTTTGAGATTGAGATTGAGATTGAGAAAACTTTATTTATCCCCAAGGGGCAATTCAGTTTCTACAGTTCATCACCGTTGCAGGTAAACACATTGTATCTCAGTCCTAAATCACAGGATACAAAATACAGACATACACAAGAAGATAAACAAGAGAGAAGCTCAGTGTGATCAAACCGAGGTGAAGTGCATTTTGGTTCCTCGTGTCCTTCAGCATACATGAATCGGAGCCTGGATTTCTCCCTCACGAGAGAGCCAGGCTGGGAGAGAGCCAGGCTGGGCCAAATATACATACATACATACATACATACATACACACATATATATATATATATATATATATATATATATATATATATATATATATATATATATATATATATATATACTAGGGATCTTGCACACTCGATTCCTAGGCGCGCCCGCTGCGCGGCCTCTCCCAGTTGGCCCTGCAGCTCTCTCAGTTGGCCCTGCAGCTCTCTCAGCTGGCCCTGCAGCTCTCAGCTGGCCCTGCAGCTCTCTCAGTTGGCCCTGCAGCTCTCTCAGCCCTGCAGCTCTCTCAGCTGGCCCTGCAGCTCTCAGTTGGCCCTGCAGCTCTCTCAGCTGGCCCTGCAGCTCTCTCAGTTGGCCCTACAGCTCTCAGCTGGCCCTACAGCTCTCAGCTGGCCCTGCAGCTCTCTCAGTTGGCCCTGCAGCTCTCAGCTGGCCCTGCAGCTCTCTCAGTTGGCCCTGCAGCTCTCTCAGCTGGCCCTGCAGCTCTCAGCTGGCCCTGCAGCTCTCTCAGCTGGCCCTGCAGCTCTCAGCTGGCCCTGCAGCTCTCTCAGTTGGCCCTGCAGCTCTCTCAGCTGGCCCTGCAGCTCTCAGCTGGCCCTGCAGCTCTCTCAGTTGGCCCTGCAGCTCTCTCAGTTGGCCCTGCATGGCCCTGTAGCTCTCTCAGCTGGCCCTGCAGCTCTCTCAGCTGGCCCTGCAGCTCTCTCAGTTGGCCCTGCAGCTCTCTCAGTTGGCCCTACAGCTCTCAGCTGGCCCTGCAGCTCTCTCAGTTGGCCCTGCAGCTCTCTCAGTTGGCCCTGCAGCTCTCTCAGCTGGCCCTGCAGCTCTCCCAGTTGGCCCTACAGCTCTCTCAGCTGGCCCTGCAGCTCGCATACGCCTGGCTGCTCCTTGATGGCATACTTCAGGGATGCTGGACCTGTCCTGGAGCTGGCAACATTCAGCTGTCCATGGGCTGTCCATGGCTGAAGACGGGGGTCTGAAGGCAGACTCCCACTTTTTTGTCACATCACTGATCACTGATTATGTCACAGCGGGATTTATGACATCACTGATGATGTCACACATCACTGGGATTGATGACATCACTGATGATGTCACAGTGGGATTTATGACATCACGGATGATGTCACAGTGGGATTTATGACATCACGGATGATGTCACAGTGGGATTCATGGCATCACAGTGGGACAGAGAAACAGAGAAACAGAGCCCCAGCTCCCATACTATCATCATCATCATCATCATCATCATCAGTATATAGATGGGAGCTGGGGCTCTGTTTCTCTGTCCCACTGTGATGTCATAAATCCCACTGTGACATCAACTGTGATGTCATAAATCCCACTGTGACATCATCCGTGATGTCATAAATCCCTGTGATGTCATAAACCCCACTGTGACATCGGCAGGGATGTCGTAAATCCCACTGTGACATCATCCGTGATGTCATCAATCCCACTGTGACATCATCCGTGATGTCATAAATCCCACGGTGACATCATCTGTGATGTCATAAATCCCACTGATGACATCATCAGTGATGTCATAAATCTGACATCATCAGTGCTGCTGGTCTCAATGGCCACACAGCAGCAGAGTTGTGGGGAAGGCAGCGCAGTGGCCGAGCTGCGAATGCGAGCTTCAGGGCCAGCTTGGCGAGGTGCAGGGGTAGCTCAGCGAGCTGCAGGATCGAATTGCGAGCGCGAGATCCCTAGTATACCGGTATTCGTATATACTAGGGATCTCGCACGCTCGATTCCTAGGCTCGCCCGCTCTGCGGCCTCGCACCCATCCTCACAGCTAAGCCGCTGCATGGCCTTGCCCACAACTCGGCTGCTGTGTGGCCAATGAGCCCAGCATCACTGATGTCAGATTTATGACATCACCGATGATGTCATCAGTGGGATTTATGACATCACTGATGATGTCACAGTGGGATTTATGACATCACTGATGATGTCACAGTGGGATTTATGACATCACGGATGATGTCACAGTGGGATTTATGACATTACAGTGGGACAATCACAGTGTGACAGAGAAACAGACAGAGCCCCAGCTCCCATTCATATTACTAGGGATCTCATGCGATCGATTCCTAGGCTCGCCCGCTAGGCGGCCTCGCCCGTCCTGCAGCTCGCCAAGCTGGCCCTGCAGCTCACATTCGCTGCGCGGCCTTGCCCGCAACTCAGCTGCTGTGTGGCCAATGAGACCAGCATCACTGATGATGTCAGATTCATGACATCACTGATGATGTCACAGTGCGATTTATGACATCACTGGGATTTATATGAAATCACTGATGATGTCACAGTGGGATTTATGACATCACTGATGATGTCACAGTGGACAATCACAGTGGAACAGAGAAACAGACAGAGCCCTAACTCCCATTTACAGTATATACTGATGATGAACATTATGAAAGAGACCCTTGGGTTTCACTGACCTTACAAAGACCCAATTAGTTTTGGGTTTAAGCTGCTGTAAGTGATATATTTATGTTAAAATAAGTTATGGTGTGTGTGTGTCTATGTATATCTTGTTCACATATAACCTGATTATTTATATTCCTGTGAAAAATGGTATATTGTAACCCCATGTGGGATAAGCCAGAAATGGCATGACACAGAAATAAATACTAACTAGCAACTAAGCTGCCTCAGAAAAGCATGGTCCTCACCCTCCCAGACACCTCAACATGTGTGGATGGATGGTAGTCAACCTGCTGATATGTGACCTGCTCTGACAAAACCAGTCACATGTAGCACTGGGCCATTTGTGTAGAAACCCAGTAGAAACATGATTTTATGAGAAAATATTGATTTTGGCTTTTTAGGCCTTTCAACAGATTTGAGCAAATAAAGCGTTTTGAAGCTCAAATTGTAGAGTGACAAGCAGAACTAGCTTACTTTGTCATACTTCCAGGCCGTTTTTCTCAAAAGCATAGTTTGGAAACAGTCAAGACAAGGGGTGTATCTCATTCAATCTTTGGACTACAAAGATAAAAAAAATATATATATATCACCAGAAAGCCTACATTCTCTTCTTCCAACAATGTATAACACTCAAAATGTGTTTCAGGGTCAATGTAACTGATTTTGATAGAGCACATCACATATTAAAATAGCCTTTAACCTCACCACAGCTTCAGATATTACACTGTGTACCTCAGATAGGTTAAGGTGATTTGTGACATGAAGTAGGGCTAACAAATCAAGGGAATCAGATTCCTTGAACAGTTTAATCCAACTATTAGTATTTCACAGCAATATCCAACATGTACAACATCAGTCATTGCTTGATTAAAATTGAAAAATTCTTTACTAAATTAACTAACACACGCCCACACAGTCACAGTGTGCGCCGAGTTCAAGGGGGGCCTTGACACAGTCACGTGGGCCAAAGTTCAAGGGGGGCCTTGACACTTGTGAGATGACCCTCCCACCACTTTTTCGGGCTTGCTTTATTTGATAGTCCCGACAGGAGACGCACGCACGCACGCACGCGCAAGCACACACACACACGGCTTGCTTTGTTTGAGTCCGGAGCGCGCGGCCGCTCGTTTTTGTTGTGTTGGACAAAGTGCCGAGAAGAATCGGGAGAGGAGCCATTGAGCCAAATCTTTCCAGATGTAACTAGAAGCAGCCATATGGTTTCTTTTTACGACACGTGACACCAGGTATGTGCTTTTTATGACGTTATGCAGCGTCTCTCGCTGTCAGTGGAGTTGTCATGTTTGATCAGCGACATGGCTAGCTAGCCGCTAACGTTAGCTTGAGCTAGCTCTCACTGTATCGACTGTAAATGCAGTGAACAGGGACCTAGCCAACGAACGGCCTTACCCGATACAACTCTGCACCATTACAGAGACGATGGCTCACTACCTGTTGACAAGATATTCCAGATATTATCACACACAATTTTAACGAAATTGACAACTTTGGTAATAATGAGTTAGGATCCGCTCCGGTGATCCCAATCAACTGCGCGCCTCTGTCATTAATAGCTGGTTTGAATGTTGTTTACCAGACCGAGCAGCTGCAGACAGATGTCGCATTCCTTTGTGTCATGACTCGAGCATGTCATTTCTGCACAAACAACTATGGCAATGCCTTCGCTGTAACGTTAACGCCTGTTGAATTGGTGTGTTCGCTGACCCGGTTCGAGACAGAATTATTATGGCTAGCTTAATTGTCTTATACTGGCAGGTATGTGGGGGTTAGCATGCAAGCCCAAGCATCCCCTTAACCGGGCTAATCTTAATTTGTTGATTGGGTTATTAGATCTTTTTTGTTGTTGTTGCGTGGATTAACGCAGGCATCGGGTTATATCATTGTCACTGGATCATATAACAGTTGCAGTTTAGCCATGGGCATGTATGGCAGTGTCTGACAGCTAGACAGTAGCAACGCTGTCACCAAATGTTCAGTAAATAACCATATAAAGGTGTATGCTTTTATTCATTAATTTGCGTCAGGTTGTAGTTTCATTCGTTTTAACAGCTTATTCATACACGCCTACAAGAAATAACGCCAAACGTAAAGCTGGACGTTTGGGAGAACAGACACACCTCTTTCCCAAAACGACCCCCTCCTTCCCCCAAGTTGAACATGAAAGACGAGTATTGCAGCACTCCCATCCTTGCGAAACAAATATAGGAGAAGGGCCCTCAGATTTTGAGATACCCCTACCCGAGGTAGAACAAAACACAACAATGATTTTTCTTATCTTTAGGGTCTCCCATTAATTAAATGGATTGTTGTAACATTTTATTTTATTCATTTATTTATTATTATTAAGGACTGCACAACAGAGTCGCCAGAATTTGCTTTCGGTACAGCATGTTACACCACATAGCTACTGTGTCAGCATAGACATTACAATACATAGACAACAAATAGCAACATAAATACAGGACATTCAACATAGACAGAGATGAGCGGTATATGGTGAAAGAATTCAAAGGTGGGTGGAGTTCAGTGACCTGATGGCAGTGGGGGAAAAGCTGTTTTTGAACCAGGTTGTTTTGGTGGAAATGGATCTATAGCGCCGGCCAGAGGGCAACAGTTGGAACAGATGGTTAGTTGGGTGAGATGAGTCAGAAACTATCTTTTGTGCTCTTGTGATTAGAGATGCTGCGATCCGATCATGTGATCGGATATCGGCGCGATATCAGCCAAAAAACATGGATCGGATCGGATCGGATTCCAGCGAAAATGACCGATCCAAGGCTCCGATATAAGCACTCCATTCCATGACTCCGCTCCAGGATTTCTATCCAGCATGCAGCAGCAGCAGAAGCAGCACACAGAGGCCGCGTTGAGCCTAGGATGGCCAGGGCCAAAACGTTGTCTTGCTTCAACATACATCGCATCGCATAAACCATTTCCACCCGCAGGTTTGAGGAGTAGCTAACATAAACGTCAGATAAATACTCTATAGGCTAACGTTACCCACTGAGGCAGCTAACATGGCTAATTAGCTAGCTAACACCAGCTATCTTAATCCTCTAACTCACGTTAACGACACGTTAGTTGACTGAGCGAACGGCGCTGTACAGCAGGTCGTTATCAAAACGTATTGCACTGAAGAGAAGTAACATTAGATAATGACGAAAGACTCCTCCAATCTGGCAGTGGAAATGTATGCACAAACTTTGTGTGTAACTTTGCGAGACTCAACCGAATGACTGATGAGTCTCGCGTTGAGCCTAGGATGGCCAGGGCTTAGATCTGCGTGAGCACGACCCGTCGTAATTTGTCCAATTCAAGGTACATTAAAACGTTGTCTTGCTTCAACATACATCGCATCGCATAAACCATTTCCACCCGCAGGTTTGAGGAGTAGCTAACATAAACGTCAGATAAATACTCTCTATAGGCTAGACCTAAAAAAAAATAAAGTTTGGTTCCGGTTTCCGACCGACCCTGTCAATTTACGTGCGACCCAATTTATTTTATGAGCTTGTTGATTTGACGTGGCGCTAAGGGGCGGGGTTTGCCACTGCGTGAAGGTGCTTTTCGCTACGGATACTTTAAAACGAAAATGGCATGGAGGGAGCATGACCGACATGTGCTTTTTGTCGCTTCTCTGCCCATGCAGCAGCGTGCCAACCAGAATTGTGAGATTGGGGTTAACATCGTTTGAAAACGTGCTTCAGGAAGTTAAACAGTGCGCTTGTATATTCGTATCAGCAGCCGGCAAAGTGGACAGAGCTGACAAATGGACGGATATTGCCAGCGATGTGGTGTCGACCCCCACTCAGCAGCTTGGTTCGCTCGTCGGTGGCTTCATGGCTACGTTTCAATTCAGGTATTTAGCACTGAAGTGCACGGCAGAACCTCAGCCCTCGACAGCTCAAAGTACCGCTCCGTCCGCCTTCGAGATACTGTTTCGTGCACAGCAACGTACTCATTTGCCCCCGCCGAAGGTTGCACAGACGAAAAAAGAGGAGCTAAAAAATGACATTCTGGAGAGCCTGCGGACCCGGGGAGTGGGCTTTTCTCTTCCAGAGAGCACAAACCAGAGCATGTGTGTGCGCGTGTGCGTGCATCTGTGCTTGTGCATGTGCGTGCGTGTGTGTGTGTGTGACGTGTGTGTTTGTGTGCGTGTGTGTGTGTAGCTATGAGGAAGCCGTGAGTTGGAAGAGGCAGGAAGGGGGCGTTGGGGGGGGGGGGGGGGCGGTGGGAATAGAAGTGTGTCTGTCTGGTTTTTGCGGTCTAATAATGCCATTAAAGGTATGAGATGAAATATTGTTTGAGATGTCTTCAATGCCAATGGTCCAGAACTGGTTTTTAGGAGTAGAAAAAAAGAACATTTAAAATCAGCACGTTTTAATAACATTGAAGCATTCATATTGACTTAAATATTTTGTTCATATAAAAACGTGTGTAGAGCACAGTGGTACAGTACATGTAGGCTATGTTATGAAAAAAGTATCCATCGCTGCTGTAATTTTAAGGAAAAAAAAAAAATCTATATATTTCCTATCTATCCCTTGCTGCCACTGAAAATAAAATAAAAAAATAAAATAAATTCCCTACCGACCCTCACCTCAACTGACAACCAACAGGAACCAAACTTATTTTTTTTTTAGGCCCTAACGTCACCCACTGAGGCAGCTAACATGGCTAATTAGCTAGCTAACAGCAGCTATATCTTTCTCCTCTAACTCACGTTAACGACACGTTAGTTGACTGAGCGAACGGCGCTGTACAGCAGGTCGTTATCAAAACGTATTGCACTGAAGAGAAGTAACATTAGAAAATGACAAAAGACTCCTCCAATCTGGCAGTGGAAATGTATGCACAAACAGGGACAGGGCTGTGTGTGTGAGAGAGAGACAGGGACAGGGACAGGGCTGTGAGTGTCCTGTGTGAGACAGAGTGGGGGTGTATGTGTGAGGAAACAATAATTATTTGTGTCCAGTGTTCACCCATTACAAAAGAAGTGTGTATTTGATTGTTATGTTTTAGTTTTACATCAAATTAATTAGATGAACTAAATCGTTTACATACTATATTACCAAAGCACACACATACATACCTAACCCTAAAAATGTTTGTTGCCTGCTAGCTATCAGACAGCATAGAGAGACTTAAATATCTGCTGTATCGGTATCGGATTGAAATCGGTATCGAATCGGGTATCGAAATTTGATCGGAATCGGATCGGTTTTGAGCTAAAATATCGAAATCGGATCGGAATTGAAAAATCTCGATCGCAGCATCTCTACTTGTGATTGTGCGTTTATGGTAGAGTGAGTCTAGTGATGGGAGTGGGGTGCCTATGATTTTTGAAGCTTTTCTGATTATGCGTTTGTTTAGTAGTTTGTTTCGTGAATGGCTGTCCAGACTGCTGTACCAGACTGTTATGGAAGAGGTGAGGATGCTTTCGAGGATGGCTGTGTAGAACTGGAGGAGCAGATTGCGTTTGACTTTTTTTTGCTGTTCTGTAGAACTACCCCAATCCCTGAAAAAGAGCCAATACAAATTAGACCCGTCAGAATAGGGGAAAGGTGACAAAAAAGCCCATAACTTGAGAATGCTCACTCTTTTCCTCATCAGATTTGCTGAGGTATGAACCAGGTGGCTGCCCTAGATCACCAAATAGTCAGACAATGATTTACCTAAAAAGATCATGAATTATAGTCCTGTAAACATAGCTTTAGTTTAAGCGGAAATTGTACTTTGTGGTGATAGGAACATAAGACTCCATCACTTTTCTCTCATTTATCAGAAAAACAAAAATCCCTAAAAATATACCATTACTGAGTTGTCTATGGTTCTATTGAATACTGACCAGTAGTTGTATGGAGATATCTGGTACAGTTCTATTGCAAATGAGATTACTTTAGACATAGGCCTACTACCTCTTCTCTGAAACAGTCAAATTAGGTAATTCCGAATTCCGAATAAGTGGCATAATACTACTACTACTACTACTACTACTACTACTACTACTACTACTAATAATAATAATACATTTTATTTGGTGACACCTTTCAAAACACCCAAGCTCATTGTACAGCGCATAAAAGAGACATAACATTCTAAAAGATCATACATAAAAACAAGCATGGCAAACACCAGCATCATTAAAATACAACGATCGTAGATAAAAGAAAAGACAGGAGATACACACGGCAGGCAAATAACAGATTAAGTGCTGTATATGATTAAAGTGAGTAGGCCAATTTGAACAGGTGGGTTTTGATGTGGGATTTGAATGTGGTGAATGGAGTCAGACTGTTGGATGTGTGATGGCCAAGAGTTCCAGAGCCTGGGTGCAGAGCAGTTGAAGGCTCTAGCAGACTAGCACCCATGGTACTGAGGCGAGAGAGAGAGAGAGAGAGAGGAGGGAGGAGGGGGGGGGGGGGGGGGGGCAGGAGGCCAGCTGAGGAAGAGCGTAGGGAGCGGGAAGGGGTGTATTCCTGGAGGAGGTCAGAGAGATGGGTGGGTGCTAGGTTGTGTAGGGCTTTGTAAGTGAGCAGAAGGTTTTTGTAGTGAATGGGGAGCCAGTGGAGTTGAATGAGGAGAGGGGTGATGTGTTCAGATGATTTAGTGCAGGACAGGTGATGATTCTGGCATTTGGAGTCTGTTGAGCTATTTGGTGGGTAGGCCAGAGAGAAGAGAGTTGCCGTTATCAATCTGGGATGTAACAAATGTGTGGATGAGGACTTCGGTGCTGTGTGGCGGTGTTACACGTGTTGGGGGATACACCGATTACATAACGTGCCCACCGGTAACACCTTTTGTTTTTATGGAGGAAAACTCTGCAGTTTCAGCGTGCGCCGGTGTAAATAAGAAGCGCTCCCTCTCGGCTGCAGTGTGGCTCCGCTGTTATGGTTAGACCAGCAACTAACGTTAGTTAACGCTATGCATCTTATGAACACAAATGATGCCCTCCTCATACACATGTAGGTAAGACCCTTAGCTAAGCCTGCATGCGTGTGCACACTGTTGTCACTGCGGGCCATCTCTGGAAATGTCTCTTTTTTTCCACAGCGAAAAGTTGATGCTAACTTAGCATCAATGCTAGCGTGAGGGAGGACTGACCAGCATTCAGTCATTGCCTGCTTACTGCTGCTTGCTGGTATTGTTAATCCCATGTCAGAAAAAGTATCCAGGTGTGTCGCTAACGTTAGTTTCTTTTGAGAAAGATTGTCTCCATGAGTCCACGGGCATCTGAAAAGTTGTCTCGAGTCAGATGTAGCCATGAGTTGTGATGCAGCCAGTGTTGTATGACTGTGAGCGTCCATGCTAACGTTAGTACTTTAAACAGCAGCAGCGTGCGTCTTGTCTCTATGAACCTACAGAATTATGGGCTGATTTATGTGCCACCTCAAATTGAATTCGAATTGCTCAACTTGAATTTGAAATTTTGAATTTTGAATTTGAATTGCTCTTTTTGAATTCGAAATTTTTCATTTTGAAATTGAATTGCTCTATTTGAATTCAAATTTTTTCATTTTGAAATTGAATTGCTATATTTGAATTTGAATTGCTCTATTTGAATTCGAATTTTTTCATTTTGAAATTGAATTGCTGTTTTTTATTTTGAAATTTTTATTTTTTAATGTGAGTTGAAAAACTGAATCTGAATAGCATAATTTTAAACTGAATTTATTTGCTTTGAAATTATTCAGTTTCCACATTCCTATTTCAAAATTCAATTCAAAATTTTCAGAATCTTGCCAGTTTATTTCCGAATCTTGCCAGCCCGGCGGGTTCTGGGTGACCCGCGCATCACTAATGACCCGCCTCTCAACCTGTCATCTTAGACAAACTATGTTTTCAGTCTGAAAAGGGACTCATATGCACGTGACGAACAGGTTCAGTTCGACTTTAAGTTAAATTAAGTGTGTGTGTGTGTGTGTGTGTTAGTGTTGTCACGGTACTCAGTACTTCGGTACTTGGACGGTACTTCATTGCTACGGTACTGAACGCAGTGTTTCCCACAGGATTTTGAGAATTTGTGGTGGGGGACCGCAGACCCCCTAGGGGGGTGCGGGGGCATGCCCCCCCGCGAGATATTTTTAAACATTTTAAAGTAAAATGCATGAATTTGGTGTACTTTGAGAAAGCTTAAGAGCAAAATTAAAAGGCTAGATCTATGAAGAACATGTCATCATTACTGTGCTGTGGGTTTACAATGACAAACTAAATTTCTCCCTATAGGTCAGGGATACTCAACTTGCTTTGCCACTTTCGTGAAATGATAGAAGGCGAGGGGCCAGTTAATAAACAAACAATATACATTTTTCTGTAGCGGATTGTAGGTTTTTGGGGTGTCAGCCGGAGTTTAGGCTGACAGTGTTGTGCACACCGTATAGTTAGTTAGGTTAAGTTAGTTAGGTTAAGTACATACATAAGTGCCTGGGTAGCGTGCAGATGGCGGTATTTGACAATTTAGCAGCTAAATCATACATTATTGAAAGATATTCCATATTCCAGACTGAAATGCTATAACAGAAGTATTGGCCAGAATGACATGAACATTTATTGGACACTTATTCAGCGGATATCTTGCATGTTGCGTTCAGGTGCACTGTAAAAAAAAAAGTTTTTTTTTTTTTTTTGGGTCAACATCTTATTGTGGCGGTCAAAATATTATTGTGGCGGCCCGCCACAAATTCCTTTATGTATGGGAAACACTGTGAACGGTACCTGTTTTTCATGGTACCGAGGGTACCGAATTTACTATTTAGTTTGCCACCATGGCTTGGCTTCATGGACCCAGCCGCCAGCTAACGTTAGCCTGTCTGCCTGAGCAACACATATACATACTGCACATACAGCCCCGCGCACTTCCGGGACTACGGTGTCCCCGAACGTCCACACGTAATCGCGAACAGTCATTCACAGCTTGTTGACACAAGCAGTGTGCACAGGCGGCGAAGAGAATGGCTACGGCTGCTCCTATTCCAACAACTCAACTTGTTGAGAAGAAGAATGCAAAGAGTCGCATTTGGAAATATCAGTCCCCAAAGCCCCATCTGCAAAAAGTGTGAAAGGGAGTTCCAAACCAAACAGGGTAACACATCCAATCTCGCCAAGCACCCAGACCTGTTCACAGAATCCAAGGTGGGTTAATTCTTTCAAACGGTGTAAAATAACACGTTTAACAACATATCAAACGGACCTTATCCTGTCACATTAGTTTTTGAGATAGCTGGCAATGCATTGTGTAACCATAAAAACGTTTGGCTAACGTTAACGTAACGTTAACGTGTTTCGTAATGGAATCATTATGGGACCCGGCTAATACCTGGTACAGCGTTAGCTAGCATAGTGTAGCGCCTGTGCAATGCAATGTTTGTAATAATAATAATAATAATAATAATAGATGGGACTTATATAGCGCTTTTCCAGGGCTCAAAGACGCTTTACAGTAGGCTAAACAAAACTAAACACTGAGGGGGGCGGGGGGAGACGTTAGTGAACATATAACGACAGAGATTACACTAAACACTGAGTACTATGTGGGGGGGGGGGGGCGATAGTGGTGAGACAAGACAGTAGACAGAGACAGCACACAAGCAAGGATAGGGGGAGGGAGCAGAGGGACTAAGGGAAGGCGGTGGAAAAGAGATGGGTTTTGAGGCGGGAGTGGAAGACTGTGAGGGACTCTGAGGTTCTGATTTCTTGGGGAAGGGCGTTCCAGAGTCTGGGAGCTGCCCGAGAGAAAGCTCTGTCCCCAAAGCTGCGGAGTTTGGACTTGGGGGTGGAAAGGAGGTCGGCTGAGGAGGATCTGAGGGACCGGGAGGGTTGGTAGGGGGAGAGGAGGTCTGTGAGGTAAGGGGGGGCCAGTTTATGAAGGGCTTTGTAAGTGATGACCAGGATTTTGTAGTTGATGCGGTAGGGGATGGGAAGCCAGTGGAGTTCTTTGAGGACAGGGGTGATGTGGTGCCAGGATTTGGTGTGGGTGAGGAGTCGAGCTGCTGCATTCTGAACCAGTTGGAGTCTGTTGATGAGGGTGGAGTTGATGCCGTGGAGGAGTGAGTTGCAGTAATCCAGGCGGGAGGAGATGAAGGCGTGAATGAGAGTTTCAGCAGTGGAGTGTGAGAGGGAGGGGCGAATTTTGGCAATGGAATCATTATGGGACACGGCTAATAGCCGAACTTAGCCATAGTTCAACATGGCATCAAAATAAATACAAGCTTCTTTCGGGTGAAACATGTCTGAATTAAAACTAGCTACATAAAATTGCTTGTGTATGTGTGTATGTGCAGTTGTCTTTATCATCTCTTTATTTTAGTAAATCTCACTGACGTTACTTTCCATTTAACAGTATGCGAGAGATGAAGATGAAGAGGAAGGCACAAGTCGCGGAGCCAAAAGACCACCCAGCAGACAATTCCTGATGTTTTTGAAAAGCAGAGGAAATATGACACGAACTCACATTAAGCAAGAAAGTGTGATAGGGCATTGGCAGAATTCCTATGCATCGATCAAATACCAATATACACCGTTGAAAAAAAAGGATTCCAGCAATTCTGTGAAATACGGTAAATTAAATTATAATATTTAATATAATAATAAAATTAAATACTTGAGGGCTACATGCCACTGTCTGTACTCACTGCCATACAGAGTTGAATGTAAGAAGAAGTAAGCAGAAGCACATTGTTTTGTTTTAAAGTTGAAGGCTACATGCCATTTGTTCATTGGAAATGGTTGCATACTTTAATAAAGGAGAATATGTTCAAGAAATATCAGTCAGTTTTTTTTACCGTTGTACCGAAATTGGTACCGAGTACCGTGGAAATTCACTAGTACCAGTACCGACTACTGAATTATTGGTACCGTGACAACACTAGTGTGTGTGTGTGTGTGTGTGCGTGTGCGTGCGTGCGTGCATGCGTGTGTGTGTAGGAGCTGCAGCTGGACCAGCGGTTCGGTGAGGAGGCAGAGAGGGTGACTGCACAGCAAGTGAGAGAAGTCAGAAGAGAGCTGGCTTGGGAGGAGGAACGCCAGCGCATTGGACTGAAGAAACTACAGGACCGGTACTGACTGTGTAGCGCAATTGCTTCACAATTGTTTTTTACAACACTTTTTTTTTTTACAGTTTGTTTTTTCCTCCGATTCTTTTGACAGTACATGTGGTAGTGCATGGGCCAGGAGGACTACAGTAGCATGATCAGTGGCAGAGCTGTGCCAACAATTCCTTTACAATTGTTTTTACGACAAAAACTTGACACCTTTGACAGGTAGTCTTTTACAGTACGGCAGAGCTGTGTGAATCTCTCTCTCTTCTCTCTCTCTCTCGCTCACACACACACACACGTGTGTGTGTGTGTGTGTGTGTGTGTGTGTGTGTCTCACCTATGGAGCAGGCCATTTTTAGCGCTGCCACTGGCTTCACAACAGCGCTCTCTCTCTCTCTCCACGTGTTCCGCCCGACCACGTGTTCTGGCCGACCAATGGCAGAACTTCATCACTCACTCACTCACTCAGTCATCCACTCAGCGACGGACATTCCATATCTCTTCCACATCTGTAGAGCTGGCCCAGCTAGTCGCGGACCAGCTAAAAAGCGGAAAGGCGTGTCTCATGTGAACAACAGAACGTTTACCAGGAAAAATAAAACATCATTTTAACGAGTTTCGTGTGTGGAAGGTGCTTGAGATGGATGGAAACAGAAGAGCAACGTACACAGCCAGCCTCCAACCAGAGTGAAAATCCACTCATTTTGCTGGGGACCCCCCTGCAACCCCCTCGTCAAGCTGACGTTGGAGTATATAGGACTAGCTGCCGTTGGCAAGGCTCCAAGTCGAGGCTGATGTTGGAGTATGTTCCTCACTTTAACTGTCAGCCAGTTTAACAACATACAGTGAACTGTCAGGAAAATGTTTGCTAACCGACGCTGCTCCTTGAAAAATGCTAAGAAGAGAAAACAATTCATCTTAACCTACCTTGAGTCCATCTTGGTCGCTGTCATTAACGTTTGATTCAGTTTCGCTGAGTTTGATAAAAGCAGAGATCCAGGACAGCATTATGAAGAAAGGTAGTCTCAACGCCAGACCCATGAGAGTTCTTACGCTGATACACTACGTTACTGCATGCTGCAGAGCTCTCTTTGGGTCTGATACACTATGTTACTGCATGCTGCAGAGCTCTCTCTGGGTCTGATACACTATGTTACTGCATGCTGCAGATCTCTCTCTGGGTCTGATACACTACATTACTGCATGCTGCAGAGCTCTCTCTGGGTCTGATACACTATGTTACTGCATGCTGCAGATCTCTCTCTGGGTCTGATACACTACGTTACTGCATGCTGCAGATCTCTCTTTGGGTCTGATACACTATGTTACTGCATGCTGCAGATTTCTCTTTGGGTCTGATACACTATGTTACTGCATGCTGCAGATCTCTCTCTGGGTCTGATACACTACGTTACTGCATGCTGCAGATTTCTCTTTGGGTCTGATACACTACATTACTGCATGCTGCAGATCTCTCTCTGGGTCTGATACACTACGTTACTGCATGCTGCAGATCTCTCTCTGGGTCTGATACACTATGTTACTGCATGCTGCAGATCTCTCTCTGGGTCTGATACACTATGTTACTGCATGCTGCAGATCTCTCTCTGGGTCTGATACACTATGTTACTGCATGCTGCAGATCTCTCTCTGGGTCTGATACACTACATTACTGCATGCTGCAGATCTCTCTCTGGGTCTGATACACTACGTTACTGCATGCTGCAGATCTCTCTTTGGGTCTGATACACTACATTACTGCATGCTGCAGATCTCTCTCTGGGTCTGATACACTACGTTACTGCATGCTGCAGATCTCTCTCTGGGTCTGATACACTACGTTACTGCATGCTGCAGATCTCTCTTTGGGTCTGATACACTACATTACTGCATGCTGCAGATCTCTCTCTGGGTCTGATACACTACATTACTGCATGCTGCAGATCTCTCTCTGGGTCTGATACACTACATTACTGCATGCTGCAGATCTCTCTCTGGGTCTGATACACTACATTACTGCATGCTGCAGATCTCTCTCTGGGTCTGATACACTACATTACTGCATGCTGCAGATCTCTCTCTGGGTCTGATACACTACATTACTGCATGCTGCAGATCTCTCTCTGGGTCTGATACACTACATTACTGCATGCTGCAGATCTCTCTCTGGGTCTGATACACTACATTACTGCATGCTGCAGATCTCTCTCTGGGTCTGATACACTACATTACTGCATGCTGCAGATCTCTCTCTGGGTCTGATACACTACATTACTGCATGCTGCAGATCTCTCTCTGGGTCTGATACACTACATTACTGCATGCTGCAGATCTCTCTCTGGGTCTGATACACTACATTACTGCATGCTGCAGATCTCTCTCTGGGTCTGATACACTACATTACTGCATGCTGCAGATCTCTCTCTGGGTCTGATACACTACATTACTGCATGCTGCAGATCTCTCTCTGGGTCTGATACACTACATTACTGCATGCTGCAGATCTCTCTCTGGGTCTGATACACTATGTTACTGCATGCTGCAGAGCTCTCTCTGGGTCTGATACACTACATTACTGCATGCTGCAGATCTCTCTCTGGGTCTGATACACTACATTACTGCATGCTGCAGATCTCTCTCTGGGTCTGATACACTACATTACTGCATGCTGCAGATCTCTCTCTGGGTCTGATACACTACATTACTGCATGCTGCAGATCTCTCTCTGGGTCTGATACACTACATTACTGCATGCTGCAGAGCTCTCTCTGGGTCTGATACACTACATTACTGCATGCTGCAGAGCTCTCTCTGGGTCTGATACACTATGTTACTGCATGCTGCAGAGCTCTCTCTGGGTCTGATACACTACATTACTGCATGCTACAGAGCTCTCTCTGGGTCTGATACACTACATTACTGCATGCTGCAGAGCTCTCTCTGGGTCTGATACACTACATTACTGCATGCTACAGATCTCTCTCTGGGTCTGATACACTATGTTACTGCATGCTGCAGAGCTCTCTCTGGGTCTGATACACTACATTACTGCATGCTGCAGAGCTCTCTCTGGGTCTGATACACTACGTTACTGCATGCTGCAGATCTCTCTCTGGGTCTGATACACTACGTTACTGCATGCTGCAGAGCTCTCTCTGGGTCTGATACACTACATTACTGCATGCTGCAGAGCTCTCTCTGGGTCTGATACACTACGTTACTGCATGCTGCAGATCTCTCTCTGGGTCTGATACACTATGTTACTGCATGCTGCAGAGCTCTCTCTGGGTCTGATACACTATGTTACTGCATGCTGCAGAGCTCTCTCTGGGTCTGATACACTACATTACTGCATGCTACAGAGCTCTCTCTGGGTCTGATACACTACATTACTGCATGCTGCAGAGCTCTCTCTGGGTCTGATACACTACATTACTGCATGCTACAGATCTCTCTCTGGGTCTGATACACTATGTTACTGCATGCTGCAGAGCTCTCTCTGGGTCTGATACACTATGTTACTGCATGCTGCAGAGCTCTCTCTGGGTCTGATACACTACATTACTGCATGCTACAGATCTCTCTCTGGGTCTGATACACTATGTTACTGCATGCTGCAGAGCTCTCTCTGGGTCTGATACACTACATTACTGCATGCTACAGATCTCTCTCTGGGTCTGATACACTATGTTACTGCATGCTGCAGAGCTCTCTCTGGGTCTGATACACTATGTTACTGCATGCTGCAGAGCTCTCTCTGGGTCTGATACACTACATTACTGCATGCTGCAGATCTCTCTCTGGGTCTGATACACTACATTACTGCATGCTGCAGAGCTCTCTCTGGGTCTGATACACTATGTTACTGCATGCTGCAGAGCTCTCTCTGGGTCTGATACACTATGTTACTGCATGCTACAGATCTCTCTCTGGGTCTGATACACTATGTTACTGCATGCTGCAGAGCTCGCTCTGGGTCTGATACACTATGTTACTGCATGCTGCAGAGCTCTCTCTGGGTCTGATACACTATGTTACTGCATGCTGCAGAGCTCTCTCTAGGTCTGATACACTACATTACTGCATGCTGCAGAGCTCTCTCTGGGTCTGATACACTACATTACTGCATGCTACAGATCTCTCTCTGGGTCTGATACACTATGTTACTGCATGCTGCAGAGCTCGCTCTGGGTCTGATACACTATGTTACTGCATGCTGCAGAGCTCTCTCTGGGTCTGATACACTATGTTACTGCATGCTGCAGAGCTCTCTCTGGGTCTGATACACTATGTTACTGCATGCTGCAGAGCTCTCTCTGGGTCTGATACACTATGTTACTGCATGCTGCAGAGCTCTCTCTGGGTCTGGGATGCTTCCCCTCACTCAGCCAGTTGGGGTCGGAAGTTCACTTGGGCAGTGATTGGCCAGTGGTGGATTCAGTCTTCACCATCAGTAACGACTTTGCGATCAGTGACGGCACGGGAGGCGCAGCCCATTTTTCGAACCACTCTCTCATTGGTGCCTCGACCTGTCACTCATTCAATTTCACCCCCCTAGACGCGCCCCCAAACCCCAGCAGTGGCTGTGAAGGGGCACAGACTCACTAAGTATGTAGTATGCAGACCGCAGCGATTCAACGTAATATTTGAGTCTGGGGAGAGACTAGAAGAAAGGAGGCTTGTTTGTGGCGTGTAGGGCTGGCACGGATCACGGATAATCCGTGACCCGTACGGATCAGCCCCCACGGTTCGGTACGCGGTTCGGAACGTCAATGGTCCGCGGACCCCCCCCCCCCTTTCGTTTCATTTAACGTTTAACGTTAGTGTATGAGAACGCCCAGCGCAGCCAGACACAGACAGGCATAATCATGGCAAGCACAAGTGAGCTTCCTCATCCCTTGTCGCTGCTGTAAAGTATGTCTGAAGGCTGTGGCTAGTGGCTACTAAACACAGCGTCACACAAACTTATTTCAACACCTCTTAAAAAACACAGGAATGCGATCAGTGTGTTGCGGGCTCCACAAGATAACGAGAGCCACAACACACACACACACACACACACACGCGCACACGTTTCACAAACACATTACCACTGGACGGTAAAATGTTGCCTTAGGACACATAACAACAAAACAACACGTGGGGCCACTGAGTAGCTTAACGTAGCATCAACGTTATATTTCCAGACTGACCTGCGGTCTGGTCTGTAGGTCTGTACCCGTGTCATGTGACTGGTGCAAGCAACAGCCACGAAGTTAGGCATAGCAGTGCCACCTAAAACAGGAAGTTGGGTCGTTCTGCCTTCAGAGTAAAAGCATACATTGTGTCACTTATGAGAAAAAAATATTTTTTGAGCTGTGCAGGGCAACAAATGGTTAGAGAATTATAATAGTATTAAAAAAATCTAATCGAAAATCTAATTTTGAGAGAAAAAATCTGACATAATATTTTTTTGCTGATCCGAAAAATCCGTGATCCGTGGCTCAAAATCCGTCACGCGATCCGATCCGTGGGTTTTCTGATCCGTGCCAGCCCTAGTGGCGTGGATCCCCACTTTGACCTTTCAGCTTTTTCTTAATCCTTACATACATACGGCATGTTAGTGTTCCACGTTTTCACACCAAACTGCCAGACTTGCAGCCCGGTGTTACACCTATTTCATGTGACCTTGTTCTCTTTATGACTTTTCCTAACAGTCCCTGGGCGTATCTGCGATAATGGATTAGTTTCCCGTAGCCCTGCATGAATGTCCTGCTTTCAGTCGTGTTTAGCGATGCAAAAGATTGATCAAGTATTGATATCTCAGTTATGCAGAAAAGCCCAATGAGAAGTGTGAAGATCCACAGGATGTGAAAGACATCCGCCGCCAAGCCAAGGAGAACATGGAGACTTCAAGCTGAAGACGGTCAAAGACTTCACAGTGCCAGAACACCTGAGGATGAATGCTGAGAAGAAGAGAGCAGAGCTGGTGCTCCTGGAGGAAAAGGTCTCTCACACAGACGCACGCGCGCGCGCACACACACTTTGGATTTTTTTTTAGCTTCAAGAGTGCATTTTTGTTCGTATGACCCTCAACACAGGCTTTGAGAATCCCGTGCCACTTACTGATATGTATGCTTAAATTAACACACTCGTATTGCAAAATGAATTTAGGCCCTCACTGTAATACTTCAGAAGTTTAATTGGAAGTTCAGCATTAATACATTTGTCATTTTTTGTCTTAGATTTACCTTTGTGTGTTATTGCAATATAAAACTACATAATTGAGAATCAATTCTAGTTTCTGGAATCGAGAATCGTTGGAATCGAGAATCGATTCTGGAATCGGATCGTGACCCCAGGAATCGGGATCGGATCGTGGCTTAGCCGGATCGGAGCACCCCTACCCATTAATGTTTTTTTTTATAGCATTTTTTTATTTATCGCAGGTCATAACGTCATCGCAATATTGAACAGTGTTATCGCACATCGCAGCTTTTCCTCATATCGTGCAGCCCTAGAGCCAACGTGGTGGTGGCGGCGTGCGGTCTGCGCGTGGACGACATCCAGCCCGACACCGCCAAGCTCTCCTGGTTGCCGAGTAACCACAACTACGGGCACACGGTGTTCCTGGACGGGGCGGAGCATGCGGCGGTGAAGGCGGGGCGGTATCGGCTACGCTTCCACAACCTGAAGGCCATGACGGTTTACAAGGTGACAGTGGTGGCGCGGCCGCACCAGGTGCCATGGCAACTGCCTCTGGAGCAGAGAGAGAAGAAGGAAACGGGCGTGGAGTTCTGCACTCTGGCTGCAGGTCAGCAAGGCTCATTTTGACTTCCTGTTGATCTCAGAGATACCGTTTCACATGAATACTCCCGACTAACGTTGCCACAGTCGGTGGATGTTGTCAGTATGCAAATGTAGTCGTGTGGAAGACGTCTAACTTTTCACCAGCCTGGCTAAAACCATCCTGATAACGTGATCTCACTCTAATGATTTCAGTGGGTGGGCGGGAGTACTTTCATTGACAGACAACTCCTTCAGCCAATCAGCATCGCCAAATCCAATCCAGACAACGTCTTTTCCACCAAGAAACTCTTGTTCTTTTTTAATTGTTATTGAGTCTATTTCTACGATAACTGCACTTAAACCTGTTTTTAACTCTATACTGATGTTAACGTTACCACTCGTTGCTTCAGGAGCCGCCATCAGTTATACTGTTTTGCCAGCAGCATCCCTGATTGGTCGGTTATGTTATCAACTATGAGGCAGGTCCCTGATTGGTCCCGTGCACTTTGCAATTTTTTGAAATGGCTGGGGGCGGAGAATGAAACGTGATCAGGATGGTTTATTTACCAGGCTAACTTTTAACATGTTTGCCTTTTACATGTTTTGAAATAGTATTAATGTCGGACAAATAGAAGTTGGGGGACTACAATTGTTATCATTGTGTGTTTATTTCTGTGGACTCTACTGTCTCCTGTAATAGAGAGCGTAATAACATGTAAAGGATTAGGTTATGCTACTGTGCTGTGACATCTCATACAGGAGACACAGCCGAGGAAGAGTAGACACTGCCTTACCCTGCCATTGTTGTCTATTGTATTTAGTCTAGGTCCAACTCCATATTGCAGAACAGGTCAGAATGAAAGGTTTTCCACAAGTTTGACCATGAAACGATCTTCTTCTACTGAACACAAATGGGCAGAGATGATATTAGTGTTATGATGCTTTTGGGAAACAGCTGTAGTCATGAAACTGAGAATGAGTGGGGCATAAATTATGTTTAACATAAGATAAGATAAGATATCACTTTATTGTCAGACAGTCTGAAATGTGTCTTATAATAATAATAATAATAATGATTGGATTTATATAGCGCCTTTCCAAGGCTCAAAGCGCTGACACAGGATCATTATTCGTTCACACCATTCGTACCGGTGGTTCAGAAGCGTGGCAGCCACACATTGGCGCTCAACGGCCCCTCCGAACCACCATCATTCATGTCTACATTCATACCAATCATGCATCCTAAGACACTTGTTTCTCATAAATAGGTGTACAATACACACAACAACAGCATCACCATCATCAAAGTGCTACATATTACATTCTGTGGAACTTCAATACACGTAATTGACGACAAAAAACAAACAAGAGACAAGAAAAGAAAAGTGGCTGCAGTGCTTCCTTAAGGCCACATTCCACTGAGTCCGTGTTCGGTCCGTCTGCGCTGCAGTACGGCTTCAGAGCTGATACGTTTCCGCTCTAATCATTGTGTCAACTCCCACCTACTCCGCTGCGTTGCGTGTCTACTCCGTCCCAGCTCCGACGATCCGGAGCTCTCCGAAGCAGATACGCAAGGCTTCTATTTTTCACGGATGTCGGAGCAAAGCTGCAGCAAGTTGGGCGGAGCCAGGCATGGAGTCAACAGGGCAGAGGTGTTTACATCATTCAATATCAAGCCAGAGGACAAACATGTATGAGGAAAGGTTAATCATTGAAGTGGAAAACCACAAAATAATGACACAACACATCCTTTTTACAAGGACAACACCAAGCAAGTCCACCCCTCCTCTGCTTCTCCAGTTGGGAACAATGATCTTCTGCCTGTTTGTTGTTGCATTTATCCCACATACAAATTGTCTCGCGCGATTTCACCGCGAGAACTTGTCGGTCTCGTCACTCTAGCTGTCTGGCAGAGCGGAGCCGTGACGTTGCCTGCACGCAGCCGGTTAGTGTTGGCGGAGCACAGAGCACGGAGCAAAACCGGAGCACAGCCGCAACGCAACGCAAATGCAACCAGTGGAATGCTGGTGTTAGTCCCTACCTAGAGCCTCTAACCTGATTGAACAGTTTGACAGACTGGGGCACAAAAGAGTTTCTCAGTCTGTTTAAGCGAGCCTGTGGGACTCTGAATCTTCTGTTTGAGGACAACAGCTCAAATTCATTCAAAAGAATGTGAGTTAGGTCACATATTGTGCTACCTGCTAGAGACAACATTATTGTTGTGTGTGCTTCTTCAAAGTTTGGTTTCAAGTGTCTGTACAATTTTCAAGCATATTCGGATTAACCTGCCTAGTCTAGTTTTAAGCTGCACAGACAGACAGCTATACCATGCACTACTCCCATACAGCATAACACTCTGCACAATTGATTGAAAAAACAGCAGCAAGATCTGTGTGTTCGCTCCAAAAGACCGGAGTCTTCTTAAAAAGTAAATACGTTGTTGCACCGTACTGCAAATGTAGTCTATGTGAGCCCTCCAGGATAGAGCAGTGTCCACATAGATGTAGTCTATGTGGACACTCCAGGATAGAGCAGTGTCCACATATATGTAGTCTATGTGAGCCCTCCAGGATAGAGCAGTGTCCACATAGATGTAGTCTATGTGGACACTCCAGGATAGAGCAGTGTCCACATAGATGTAGTCTATGTGGACACTCCAGGATAGAGCAGTGTCCACATAGATGTAGTCTATGTGGACACTCCAGGATAGAGCAGTGTCCACATAGATGTAGTCTATGTGGACACTCCAGGATAGAGCAGTGTCCACATAGATGTAGTCTATGTGGACACTCCAGGATAGAGCAGTGTCCACATAGATGTAGTCTATGTGGACACTCCAGGATAGAGCAGTGTCCAGTCTGTCCACATAGATGCCCAGATATTTATATGCAGAGGCCTGTTCAATCTGTATGTTTTGAACGGTAACTGGAGGAGGATACTCACTCTCTTTAACACCAAAAATGATTTCTTTTGTCTTCACTGCATTTATGATGAGTGAATTGTCTTCACACCACTGTACTAATCTATCTGTCCGCTCCTGATGGATGCTGGGGTCGTCTTTAGTGTCCAGCAGAGACAACAATGTAGTGTCATCTGAAAACTTCAATGTGTTTGGACCTGCAGTTCTACAGTCGTCTGTGTAAATTGTGAAAATAAATGGTGAGCTCACGCTTCCCTGCGGTGATCCTATGTTAGTGAAGATGGGAGTGGAAGTGGTCTGATTGACTCCAACTAGCTGTAATCTGTTTATGAGGAATGAATGATACCAATGTATCAGGATTAACCTCCATTTGCAGCATTTTGGCCAGCAGGAGGCCTGGCTGGATCCTATTGAATGCAGATGTGAAATCTAGAAATAAAGCCCTAGCTGTAGTTTTAGGCTTGTCTAGATGCTTCAAAATGAGGTGCGTCAGAGTTACCACTGCATCTTCTGTGCTACGTTTGGCATGGGCAACTGATGATGAGATCTGGACAAAATAGCATTTGATTAGGGTTCTAGCATATAATAATAATAATAATAATAAGTGATTACCATGTTGTGTCTATTCAAATGTCTAGTAAATTAAGCCCATTTTAATATATGAAACCAATTTCAAATACAATTGTGCCCATGTTTGCTCACGACACAGTGCACACCACTAATTAGATGACAACAAAGCACCACCAGATATGAGCAGTTATCATTTTGACGAGTTGTTTCCTCAGCCTGGAATGACACATGTTCTATAAAGGAATGTCACTGGAGGAACGTTTACCTCACCTCCTCACCTGCTCACTGAAATGACCACATTGTATCAGTGTGCATTTTGCTTCTGCTCCAACGCAGCCATCCTAGCTGTGCATGTTTTACCCAGTGAGACCCAGGAGAGACCCAGGAGAGACAAAGAATGGCCTGCACTCAGTCTCAGTCTCCTCCTGCACATCAGACAAAACCGTCTTCTGACGTGGCCCAGGGCCCTATATCGTTTTATTTTGAGAGTATTAAACTATTACTAGTTATAAGATATGAGTTTCAGAAAATATTACACTGCATTTTTACACGAGACGATTCCATATCACAACTCTGCAGTGTGCTGTATTAAAAGCAATGTTAGGATAGCTAACATTTCACTAAATTGACAACAGCACACTTGTTCTCATGAATGTGCCTCGCTACCGCGCGCCATCGCATCACGTATATCCGCATGGGTCGTGTGTATCGATATACAAAGTATGCACAAGGTCTTTTCATCATCCTGTCACACAATTATGTCAATAACTGTTACAGCACTGAGAGAGAAAAAATGCCCCCCTGCCCCCCACCTTGCACCCCCTTGTGTCTGGGCATAGTAATGCATGGTGTGCGCATTTGTGCATTTGATGAATGCTTCACACACTTCCCTCTTTTTGGTATGTTAGTGCTACACCAGCCATCCATTGTCAGTAGGAATCATATGTAAACATGTCTTCTTACCCCTGTTCTCCTCCTACCTACTAGGCCCTCCCAATCCTCCCCAGGAGGTTCAGGTGCTCTGTGGCCAGGCTCCAGGGGTCCTACAGGTGCGCTGGAAGCCCCGCCTCCTCTCTGCCATAGGGACATCCAATGGGGCAAATGTCCTTGGCTACGCAGTCTGCACTAAAGGACAGAGGGTGAGCTAGCAAGCATATTATGCTTCATTTATATTTCACACGGCTTGATTGAACGAGGGGGTAACACTTTACTTGACGGTGCATATGAGTCTTATCCACCCTCAGTCATCATGATATGACGATTGACATGACATTCATAACCTCATTGATTGATTGATTGATTGATTGATTTATTTTGGTGAAAAAGTGGACACAGATACAGGGGACAGACAGATTCACCGAGGAGGTGCTGGGGGAGTGCGTGCGTGCGGGGGGGTGGCTGGGGGGAGGGGTGGTGCGCAGTTGCATACGAAAATGTCAGGGGAGAAATTGCTGCGTCCTTGGCAGGTCGGAGGGGGCCAGATTAGAATGGAGATGTTTTGGTTGCCTGAATTCCTTTCCCGTCACACAGACCAGGGTCACACAGACCAAAAAGTCAACAACAGGTGTCAAGTCTCTGGGTCCCAACATTAGTTCATTTTATGCAGATCAGTGGAAATTTCCATGATATAATCCAGGTATAATCCATTTTTCACAGTTCAAATTCACTCACCGCCCATCTCAATTTTCATGACTCACAGCCTTGGGTCAATCGCTGTTGTCTTCCCGTGCCCCGCGGCGAAAGATCCGTCTGGGCAGAGGGTGGGGGCTCCCCGAAACCTCGCATTCCTCAAAGTTTAGTTGATTTGCGTTGAGAGACCAGCTTAATAAATCCAATAAATCCATATTTGTCGTTTCGAATAGACGAATGCAAGTTTGCTCCGGCAAGGGTGGTGTTGCAGGCAGAGGGAAAGATGCAGGAGAGGAGGGGTGGAGAGAGCGAGCAGAAAGCGTCCGTCTCCCTCAAGAGCTGAAGTCAGAAGCTTTCATAACATGATGTCATGAAGGAGGCGTTACGGATGTTTACGACTCTTGTCATTAAGTGTCATTCGGTAAATGATGTCATTGCTAATGTAATGTTGACATTGTTTGAGACGTCTTAGTTATGACAACTTGACATAACCATGTCATAAACATGACATAGCAGGCATTGAGGTGTCATTTAGTGCAATTACACTTTCAAATTAGTTCACAACGGTGTCATTAATATTTCCCTTGACCTCAACAAACAGTGGTACAATTTGAACTGTTCATTAAGATATCATTAAGTGTAATTACACAGTGTTGGTTCATGTCAAGTTGTCATAACGAAGACATCTCAAACAACGTCAACATTGCATTAACAGTGACATCATTTACTGTCACAAACATTCATAAAGCCTCCTTCATGTTAATAACAGGTGTCATGGCATCATGGTTATGACAGTAGTCCTGGACAAGAGCACCACTCACGATTCAAGTGTTCATCTCAGCGTCAGTGACTGTGCATTAGGGGATGAGTTTACATACAGGTGAGTGAATTGTTTTACCTGTTTTATGTAGATGATAGGTGAGAGAGGATCAGTGTTGGGGTAACTCATTACAAAAGTAACATATTACATGTAATATATTTTAGCAGTAACTCAGTAATATAACTTATTACTTATAGGATTTCAGTAATATTATACCAGTTACCGTAAATTCCGGACTATAAGCCGCGGCTTTTTTCCCGTTTTTTGGCCCCTGCGGCTTATATAACGGTGCGTCTTATCTATGGATTTTTTCAGAAAAAAAAAAAAAAAAAAAAAAAATCTCTCTTTTTTAGCACTCTTTCTAACTATAAATCCACTTCTGTTTTAATTTCCTCTCTTGCCCTCTTTTCACCACACCGCGGACACTGTGTGCACTGTAAAAATAAACAACGGTGGTGTTGTGTTATGTTGTTTTGTTGAAATGTTGTAATACGGTAAATGGGAGCTTCCTCAAACAGCCATCTCTTCCCGACAATCCCCTCTGTGCGTGACCACTTACATATGGTAATTACGGTAAGCAAACGGCCACTCGGGCAACAACTCCCTCCCCCGACTACCAGGAGAAAATCACAAACTTCGGCGAATTCACACAAAGGAAGATCAAGGAATATTCACAACAAGACGAGCAGTAGAAGCAACACTCTCACTTACCATGGGGAAGGGAGGCAGAAATTCACACGAGGCAGCTTTCAAGTTGAAAGCAGTCAATCTCGCATTAAAAGAGAGCAGCCGCCGATCAAACAGAGCAGCCGCGCGTAACCTGGGCAAAAGGGACTGTCCGTCCGGGGGAGAACTACTGAACAACTCCCTCCCGACTATCAGGAGAAAATCACAAACTTCGGCGAATTCACACAAAGGAAGATCACGGAATATTATAGGAGTGTGAAAACATCCACAATTACCAACGGGTTCCAAAACGCTGGACTGCTGCGGGATGAAGAGGATGACGCCACGGGGACTGCCCCCTAGTCCGATACCTCACGAGTCCGATACCTCACGAGTCCGACACCTCATGGTTTTGGGTTAGGGTCTGGGGGAGGTTAGGTTTAGGCGTGGGGGTGGGAGAGGTTAGGTTTTGGGTTAGGGTCTGGGGGATGTTAGGTTTAGGCGTGGGGGTGGGAGAGGTTAGGTTTTGGGTTAGGGTCTGGGGGAAGTTAGCCTCTTTTTTCGGACTCGTGAGGTGTCGGACTCGTGAGGTATCGGACTCGTGCCATGGCACCTGAAGGAGAGAGGAGAGTGGTTGACGAAGCCACCCTGAACCTGTTCGTTTCCGACACTGAAGATGAGGACTTTGGTGGTTTCAGTACGCAGGAAGAAGAGGAAGACGAGGATTAGTGACTTGACTTCTCTGGTTACAGGTTTGCTGCACATATACGGTAGCCTATTGTTGTGTGATTTTGTCTGGGGATTAGTGACCTGACTTTTGTTTTGTTTTGTTGAAATGTTAATAAATGGGAGCTTCCCCAAACAGCGATCTCTTTCCCGACATTCCTCTCTGTGCACGAACCCTTTCATATGGTAATTAAACATCAAAACACCCGCGGCTTATAGTCCGGTGCGGCTTATAGAAGAAAAAAATAGTCAATTTTGGTCCCGCGGCTTATACACCGGTGCGTCTTATAGTCCGGAATTTACGGTACTTTGTCAAGTAACTCAAGTTACAAATTTAGTTACTTTTTTTATTTTTATCAAAGCACCATCAAATAATCAAACTATGTGTTTTTATGCAAATAACCACTATAGATGACAATAACAAAGGAAAATAATAACATTTAGAATTTTGGATTGTTTACACTGACTTCAAGGCGGTTGAAATTATTTTTCGGGATGTTCCGGGGCGGCCATATCATTCTGCTGTTGCTGTTATTTTGGTAAAAGTAATCCAAAAAAGTATTGTAATAAGTAACGAGTTACTCTACACAGACAGTAATATTGTAAAGTAACTTATTACTTTCAAATGAAAGTAACTAGTAATATGTAATATATTACATTTTGAAAGTAACTTGCCCAACACTGGAGAGGATACACCACAGAGGGAGTGTTAACACATTGAGTGCCACAGCGCTTCAGTAAAATTGTCTGGAGCCTGTGCCAGATTCACTTCCATTCAGTTGAAAACAGCTATAGAATTTTTTCTATTAGGGCTATATTGACAGGGCTGGACTTTAATGAAACATTGGACACTCCTGCTTCTTCCAAAGAAGAAATTTTGTTTCTAGACAGTTCCATTATGAAATGACAGCCTCTGAAAGAAGAGCACTTTCAAGGGTTTTCTGCAGTTTTTTTTTACTTTTCAAGATATAGTCACTTTTATGAATACTTTTTGCACTCTAATTTCGAGCACATTCACTGACTCTGGCTGGTGTTTTCTGATGCGGTGGCGTGGTGTGGTTCTGTGCAGCCTGCGTGCCCCACCCCCCCTCCCCCTCCCCCCCCTCCACCTCTGAGCTGCGGGCTCCTCCCCACACGCACACAGTCTGTTTTCTGACTCCGTTTTTGCCCGGATCCCAGCGCAACAAGGAAATGCCAAACGCGACTGAACGAAAAGGTTTGGCCGTTCGGCTTCGGGTGCTGGCTTTCTGGCAGGGAATCGTGTGGAGAAACTATATGCAGACAGATAGATAGAAGCAGAAGAGCTCAGTTGTGGGCGCGGATGCAGTCAGCTGCAGACAGAGCAATCTATACGGCTCTGGCTGCAGCATGCATCGGTTTCCCCTTTGATCACGTCTTTCCCTGCTTTCTCCTGCACAAAGTAAAGGATCTGAGGTGGGTGGCGCAGCTCCCGTGTAGATGTTTAAGGTGGCGCCGTGCGATCCCTTGAAGGGATTCATGCTCACTGGCTGGGTACGACCTTAAACAGCAGAATTATGGAATAATATGAATTATGATTTTAGGACGTCCACAGACGTCCTTGGCACTCCTCGTTACTTTTTTTTAGGACGTCCACAGACGTCCTTGGCACTCAATGTGTTAATAGTCAAGTGTCTGCCTTTTGAATGTGGTATTATGTCATCTCATATGTGCCCTCAACATACTGTACACCACAGTGCCACCTACCTATGATTCAGTGTCGGTGCAGGTATCTCAATCATCTGTGAAATAGAGAGCTGCAAACCCGAGGGTACCCTCGCGGGCCCCTCGGGCCTGCCAATACGGGCCAAGGCCGGGCTCGTTTTTTCTTTTTTTTTAATTAATAGGTCCGGGCCGGGCCGGGGTCGGGCCGTTTTTCAATAATTAAATAAAATAACGTTGTATTACTCGCTTGATTTTACACAGCAGAGCAGTCAGACAAAGAGGAGGAGCGCACACTGCACAGTCAGACACTCGCCCAGCCACACACACACAGACACACACACCCTCACCGTGACGTTAGTCTGCCACTCCAGTCCACAATCCACCATTCAGTCAGCATGCTGTCACTGTCAGCGTAAAAAACAACAACAAAACAAGCCGCGTGTGTCCGTGTCGTGAGAGAGAGAGAGAAATAAGATCGATGGACATAAAACAAAGTTTGCGAGGGGAGAGTTAAACAGTCCCCACTGCAGTAGGGACAGCTCATATCAACCTGTTCAAAACGAACCCATCTACCATACATTGTGAGGACACTAATGTGACGTTATTCAATGCAGCTAAACGGTAAGTCTGCTGTTTTAATTTCGATATGCTTGAGTGACATAATGTTTCAGTTTGTGGGCATTGTTGCTGTTGGCAATTAAACGATCTAACGTTCTCTTTCTCGAGACAATGTGTGGATTTTGATAGGCCACGGTAGCGTGTGTGAGAGGGGGAGAGAGAGACAGAGAGAAAGCTGCAGTGTTTGTCTATAGGCAACACAGTCTAGCAACGTTTTGGACCAACGAGTTCAGCGGCGCGGCAGCATGCACAGAGAGGGAGAGAGAGATGTGTCGTCATATCGTGATATTGATGTCGGGCCTCGCAACGGGCTCGGGCCAATTAATTTCATGACTCATTCAGGCCGGGTCGGGCACGGGCCTGCATGTCACGGGCCGGGGAGGGCTCGGGCCGAGATTTCAGGCCCGCGCAGCTCTCTACTGTGAAAGCCATAGTAAAGTATCTCACTCCCTCTGATGAACACCACAATATCCCAACACACCATCATGTCTTGAAATTAGGGATGCACCGATATGAAAAATTTGGGCGATGCCGATAACTGATATTAACATTGCTGTTATGGCCGATAACCGATATTTACCGATGTCGAAATGATCTGTATAAAACCACATTTTTATGATCATCACATTTTGTACATACTGAAAAACACATGTTAACACTGAATTTGAAAAAGTTATGCATTTCTTTATTTGCAAAGCCTTTGGAAAAGCCCATAAATCATAGATTTACTGCATTATTTCATATCAATGTGAAGAATTTGGCTGATAATAATAACCGATATTAACATTGCAATATGTGACCGATACCGATATGACCGATATGTTAAAAAATGACTAACATCGGCCGATACCGATATGATTGCCGATATATCGTGCATCCCTACTTGAAATGAACACCCATCTGTTGTTTTCTGTGACCGTTAAATTAAACAATGACAATGTGTTTTGACTTCAATAAAACCAGCACTTAAGCACATGGGCCTAACATGAAACCTCACCAAACCACAAAAGCTGATATACACCTCAAAATGGAAATGGTTTAGAGCTAAGAATAGTTCTCAGGATACCCTCTCTGATATTGATGGAAGTTTGGAGTGGTCTCCACTCTCCACCTACAGAACCATATTGTAGGAGACTGTCCTTCATTCCATAATCACCAGCATCTACTGCAAGTTTAAACACCTGATCATGACTAGACACCGCAAGGACAGGAGCGACTTTAACAAGGCTTTAAAGTCGAAGTGAACCGGAGGCGAATGCAATAGCATGAGCGTCGGAGACTGAAAACAATTTGAGAGGCGGACCATATACGTGTCGATGATTTGATTTGACAATTCTGTCGACTGGCTTTGGCATTGGTCAATCATGGCGTGTTCCACCCCCAAATCGAGTGGGATTCAGCGTGTTGTCGTGCTACGTGAGTGGGATCCGCGGAGTACCAGGTAGCCAGCTGCTTCGTGCGGAGCGAGCGGACAATCCGATGCATGGATGCTGCCCGCCCGCCTAAAATCTCCGAGGGGCGACCCCTGACTACCATGCTCTCAAGCGCGCGCATTTTACGCTATTTCTGTAAATACGATATTCCTGGAATGCACGTTTTAACAAGCCAGTTACATTTCTTTGCATTCTTAGAGATTATGGTTTTTGTTTTTTGTTCATGTTTCATGCAATTGGCCAAGTTAGTAGTTAGTTTATGGGATAGGAATTCTGCCAGATGACAGGCACTAGGCGCCATTTTCTACTTCATTTGGAAGAGAAAATTATCCTGAAATGAAGATTTGATTGACAGCTGCATGTTGTGATATGATTGGTTGAAATGGGGTAGAAATTTGATAGTACTAGGTGACGTCAGCAAACTGTACATGACTGTTATCAATGAAATCTTGAAAAATTTACTTTTGATGTGAAAAAGTGTGAAAAACTAAAGGAATTAGATTTTTGTGATTTTTTTTTTGCATACATCATTAAATAGGTGCACTGCATACCCAGGTATTTGAACTAAAATAAAAGAAAAATCATTTTTGGGTTCAGCTTGACTTAATGCCTTCCCTTTTACATGGTGAAAGGCGAGACAACTCACGGCCAGGTGAATTTCCTCAAGTCACAATTGTGCTGCAAAGAAAACAGGTCTTATTCTGTAATCCAATCTGGAGCTGTTTATTACCATTGTGACTTCTGTATCACTATCGTGTGGAAAATTCATTTAAAATGTAATCCTACAAAGCGAAATGAAGCCCGTTAGAAATAGACAGAATAGAGGAAGCTAGGCGTTTTTACCTTCAAAATAAAAGCCGTACTGATGACATCATCAGTGGGACAAAAATTGAAACAGAGAACAGAGAACAAAGAGAGCCCACATTACCAAATACAATAATACCTGTGCCCGTTCCCTCCCTCCCTTTCTCCCCATTCCCCTAAAGCACTCGATGATGATGTCATCACTGATGTCATCAGTGATGGCATTGGTGACATGCAAGTACAGTCTCCCCACTCACCCCCCCCCCCCCCAATGGGTACATTGTTTTTGACCCACTGATGATCTCACAATGTCTATGACATCATCAGTGATGTCATCAGTGAAATCATTATTGACCAAAAACAAATATGACGTTCCTTCTCTCCCTTTCTCCCCATTCCCCTAAAGCACTCGATGATGATGATGTCATCAGTGATGACATTGGTGACATACAAGTAGTCCCATGGTTACATCGTTTTTGTCCCACTGAAGATGTCACAATGTCTATGACATCATCAGTGATGTCAACAGTGAAACATCATTTTGATGTCATTGTGATGTCATCAGTGAGACAAAAACAATGTACCCATGGGGGGGGGTGAATGGGGAGAGTGTACTTGCATAATATCACCAATGCCATCACTGATGACATCATCATCGAGTGCTTTAGCGCAGTGGTCCCCAACCACCGGGCCGCGGACCGGTACCGGGCCCGCAACGCATTTTGTACCAGGCCACGAGCCGGTCCAATTTTTTATTTTTTATTTTTTTTAATAAACATAGGCTATAATATTATAGGCTGTGTGTGGTAGTTGAAACATAGTTTCAAGTTGACATTTATTTATGTTTGTAGTTAAAACAAAAACATAAATACTGTATAGGCTACATACAGTACAACACAAAAGGCTGTTATTTACCCTTTGTCGCCACCTGGTGAGTAAATATACATGTAACTAAAACCATTAAAATTGACAACCGGTCCGCGACTTTTATTTCCATGTATCTACCGGTCCTTGGCACAAAAAAGGTTGGGAACCCCTGCCCTAAAGCACTCGATGATGATGTCATCAGTGATGGCATCATCATCGAGTGCTTAAGCGGAATGGGGAGGGAGGGAGGGAACGTCATGAGATGATTTTGGTCAGTCAGCCTTCCCCCTCCCACATCGCCTCTTGCTTCTAGTACTTTGCACAACTTTGCATCACTGATGACATCACTCACCGATGACATTACAATGATGTGTACAGACAGACAGACAGACAGACAGACACACAGACAGACAGACAGACAGACAGATAGATAGATAGATAGATAGCAGGACAGTAGCAGACAGCAAAGGGGGGGAGAGAGACAAGGGGTGACATGCGGCCAAGGACCTCGGGTCGCATTCGAACCCGCGTCCGCCGCATGAAGGACCGAGGCTGTCGTACGTGGGCCACCAGGTGAGCCACCAGGACGCACAATCGTGATTAACACCTCCCTCCCACCCACAATCCCATTTGTATATATCATATATTTTATGTGTCACAGTTCTTTTTTTCTTTTATAAAGTACAATTGTGTAATACTAAGGTTTTGATATTTGAAGGACCCCAGTGGAAATAAGCAGGCTTCTAGTTTGTAACTTTAAGCTGCTTTACTGGGCTATCCTTGGATCATTTTACTCTTCGATTTACATATTGTGTACTTTTTTTTTACTACTGTATTAATGTAAATTGGTAATGCTTTTATGTATTCTTGATCCGAAATAAACCAAACCAAACAAAATCGTGACTAACACCTCCCGCACTTGCAATTTATATGCACGCTCGATTTCTAAGGTGGACTCATGAGCGCAACATGTGGGATTTATGACATCAATGTCACGATTTGCATAGAAAATCACTGTCAGTGTAGCGTGCACACTCAAATTTCTAGGGTGGAGAAGAGGGGGCAAGTGCGCAACATGTGGGATTTATGACATCACTAATGATTAGCATCGTGTCTTGTGTCGCACCACCCGGTCGCAAAATCATGACTAACAACACACGCTGTTATTTATGATGAAGATGATAATGATTTCTAGGTTGGAGACTCGAGACGATGTGACATGGGGGCAACATTTTGTGGGATTTATGACATCACTGATGATGTCACGATTTGGGTCACAAATCACTAATGATGTCACTGATGATGTCACGATTTGCTAACGTCGCCTACCCCCAAAATCGTGACTAAGACCTCCGTCGCTCCCACCATTCCCACCTCCATTGTGATGTCAATATTCACAGAAGCGGCAGAGAACCCCGTCAGGCCAGATTGGGGCCTTTGTTACATCCATTGTCAATAGGATAGGCGTTGATTGTACGCATCGCACGATGTGCCCGATGCTGACACACCCATGATTGGTTGGTTTTGGATTTATTTAGCTTCAAGACTGCATTTTTGTTCGTGTGATCCTCAACACAGGCTTTGAGAATCCCGGGCCACTTACTGATACTTATGCTTAAATTAACCCACTCATATTTTAGTTTATTTCAAGAAAAACATTTTGGCTAGTGGTAATTCTAATTGGCTGGTAACTTTTTTTCTGCCATATTGGCAGGTGGTCAAAAAAGTTAATTTCAAGCCCTGCAGGGCTCATCATTGGTCTGCCCTGCAGGGCTTGAAATTTAGGAAAGGATAAAATATTGGTGGTTAAACCTGAATAATGACATCACAACTGTTAATTTAAAATGAATTATTCCTCTAAACCTGGCTTTTCTAAGATAAGAATGCAAAGAAATGTAACTGGCTCGTTAAAACTCGCATTCCAGGAATATTGTATTGTATTGTACCGCAATAGCGATAATGGCATGCACCTGTGAGCCTGGTTGTCAGGGGTCTGCCCTCTGAGATTCCAGGCGGGCGGGCAGCACCCATGCATCGGATTGTCCGCTCGTTCCGCACAGAATCAGCTGGCTGCCTGGTACTCGGCGGATCCCACTCGCGTAGCACGACAACATGCTGAATCACACTCGATTTGCGGGTGGAACACGCCAGGATTGGCCAATGCCAAAGCCAGTTCCCAGACTTGTCAAATCAAATCATCGATACACCCTATATGGTCCGCCTCTCAACGCTGTCATCTCAGACAAGATTTGTTTTCAGTCTCCGACGCTCGCGCTCTTGCATTCCGTTCCGGTTCACTTCGACTTTAAGTGCTACTTTAAATAAATAAAAATCTAATCAATTAATGGGAGGAAAGGGACTTTTTTGGGGGAATGTGGCTCTTGCAAAGCTTTTTTTTTTATCAGTTGGGACTGTGGCTCCTCAGTAGGGCAAGGTTGAGTACCACTGAGTTAGACACATGGATCTATGGGCAGTGAAGAGGAGAGGAGATTTGAACAGAAAGATAAATAGTAGTGGTGGCTCCACCTAGCGGTTGGCCACAGGCACTGCAGTCTACAACAGGAGATGCTCACAAACTCCTCTGTTCAGGCAGAGGCCACTTGCATGAGCTTAAAGCCCCGCCCCCTCCAGTGAAACAGGTAGTAAGACTGACTGGAGGGGGCGGGGCATGAGCTTAAAGCCCCCCTCCAGTGAAACAGGTAGTAAGACTGACTGGAGGGGGCGGGGCTGTAAGCACTTTGTTTTCTATATCTGTCTTTATTCAGATCCACTACATTCTGTCATAGAACCCAGCAGAGCCACACACACACACACACACACTGCTCCATGGAGCTTGCTGTCTACTTTGGAGAGACATGGACAACGCTTATAAATGATGTTTCATATTTATATATCTCAGTGGTCCCACACACTGCTCTCTGTCAGCTCACAGTATCAACACTCTTAACAGGTTGAATTTGGCTGTGCTGATGTGATGTGGAAGCCTATGCGACACTGTGTGTAGTTCTGGAATAGCTTAGCATGAGCTTTTTACTTCTAGGGCTCGCATTTACGCTTCAAAACTCATGAAAGTGGTCCTCATGTGTGAAGATTATCCTGCTGAACACTGGTTCGTGTTTGATTAAACTTGCGTTGCCCACAGACCTTATTTGAAGCATCGCGCCAAAAACCCATTCAAAAATCCCATAGACAGAAACGGTGAAGAGGAGAAGCTTCCTAGTGCCGACAGGAACCTTGGGGGTTTGAGTATTTCATGACATGTTTTGCTTCCTGGGTGCGCTGGATTTGTTGATTTGATCACTGTGCCGGCCTCGTCTCCGTGTGACTGCATGTGTTGTTTGCTCGTCGTGTGAAAGCGGTGCACCATGATGATAGTGAGATCAAACACACCCTGCTGTAAATGAGGCACAGGCTGTGGAAAGACTGCTTTAAACCGTTGTTTCATGCAGGAATATCATTTCCACTCTGCCAGAAGAGAACAGAACATGAGGCTAATGGATAGAGTGAGTCCTACTTGATACTGACAGGCTTTTTCTTTACTTTATTTATTTATTTGGGTTGTAATGTTTGAGCTTTTGTGCCACCTGAGGCCTGTACCACGAAGCAAGATTAGTGGCTTAGCGAGGTCACTTCAGGTTTAACCCTAGGTTTGCCGTACCACCACGCTAGTTAACTTCTTACCAAGATAGATCACCATAGTGACATTGCGTAACGCGTCATCATTCAGAAGCCACGCCCAAGACGGGGGGAAACAGAAACCCCCCCTCCAATCCTGGCGTTCTCCTATGTCGCGTACATGGTTGCGTGTTGCACAAAAAGATTGTATATACGGAAGATGAACACTCCAACTTACTTCCTTGACAGCTAGATCCACATTTTTCTTCTCCAATTCTCAATGGCTTCCTTGTTTTGCTCAGGAGTACAAAAAAACTTTAACTGGTGATTTTTTACATTTGTTTTCTTTGCGGCCCACCACACAACAGCTTTTAGCTATGTTTAATTCAAGGAAAATGACGCTGGTGTGTGGAAATGAACAGAGCTTTTCCCCCGTTGATGGGCGTGGCCTATTTCATGCAGTGTCTCTATAGCAACTTATGCTCTACGGGCTAACCTGCTTTGTAGCAAAGTTCAGAGGATAAGATCAAAACCCCTAAGCACTGAAGACCCATTAGTCCATCGGTACCATTCTGGGTGGGCAAACACCTTACCTATACGAAATTGTTTATAGGGTCAATATAGAGTAAATTAATATATGATAGCCTTTCCACAGGAGCAGCTTTTCATATTTATTGGACATTTTCTTATTTTCCCATATTGAATCCATGGGCCAAACACTAAAATTGCACATATCGGATTCGGTACCACTCAAGTGGGCAGAATTAGTCTAATCATGATTTTTCGAACAAGTATAGTATATATTCCATAGATGATATTTTAGTATGATAGCCTTTGCAGAATGGCAGCTTTGTCACAGTTATCAGCTCATGAAGTTAGCCAGCCCCTACAATAAGGATTCTAGGCGCTGATGCATATCCTATTCTAGGCTCATTTTAATTTTACCCCATGTTCTATGAGAACATGTTTTGACAACATTTTAAATGGTAGCTTATTAGCTTTCATTTAAGCTCAGTTATGAGTCTATCTGACAAATAAAGAGGTCACATGGGCTCTTCAAAGTGTCAGTGACATTCATTTTTCCACAATTTTCAACTAAACTATAGTCTTTATTTCAGCACTGTGGCATCTAGGAACACCACAGACATCAATAACGTCACTCTTATACAATGTAGTCTCACCAAAATCATGTCACACATCAATGGCCTCCAGCTGGTTATACTACAGCATTAAGTTGGGAAAAATATGATTTTGCATAATTTTGGTGAATTTTTATTTGGGAAATCATTCAATAACTTCACTCTCATACAATGTAGTCTCACCAATATATGGATACAGATATAGATATATGGATATAGATATTGTCTTGGTTTTTTGATATTATCGTAATATGATATCTTATAAGTGTCTTCATGGTTTTAAAGGCTGCATTACAGTAAAGTGATGTCAATGTATTATTGATCAAAATCTCATTGTGTAAATATTTTGTGAAAGCACCAATAGTCATCCTACAATATTGTCCCAATATCCATATGGAGCTATTTGGTCATTCATTAATACACAGAAGATGTTACCCTTGTGACAAAATCCAAGGTAAAACACATGTCGAAGCCCAATCCAGATTAAAAACCAACCAACCAGTGGTTGTGACGCTATCATGTTGACAAAATTGACAGGCAGAGAGACAGGCAGGCAGGCAGGCAGGCAGGCAGGCAGACAGGCAGACAGACAGGCAGACAGTCAGACAGCAGACAGACAGACAGGACAGGCACAGACAGACAGACAGACAGGCAGACAGACAGACAGACAGACAGGCAGACAGACAGACAGACAGACAGACATGCAGACAGACAGACAGACAGACAGACAGGCAGACAGGCAGACACGCAGACAGACAGGACAGACAGAC
>NW_028152143.1:0-32500 GCF_964638095.1 Poromitra crassiceps
TTACGGTCCCCGGAGAGGCCCGCGCATGGCGCAGTTGGATTCCTGGTCCAAAAGGGAGCAGAAAACGTATGGGGCCCTTTTCGCTCAGGAGTTTCGTTGCCGAGCAATTGTCTAACCCCGACTAGCACCTAGGGTTAGGGTTACGAAAATGAGTTTTTTTACGGTGCCCGGAGAGGCCCGCGCATGGCGCAGTTGGATTCCTGGTCCAAAAGGGAGCAGAAAACGTATGGGGCGCTTTTCGCTCAGGAGTTTCGTTGCCGAACCATTGCAAATTGCCATACCCACATCTAGGGTTAGGGTTACGAAAATGAGGTTTTTTACGGTGCCCGGAGAGGCCCGCGCATGGCGCAGTTGGATTCCTGGTCCAAAAGGGAGCAGAAAACGTATGGGGCCCTTTTCGCTCAGGAGTTTCGTTGCCGAGCAATTGTCTAACCCCGACTAGCACCTAGGGTTAGGGTTACGAAAATGAGGTTTTTTACGGTGCCCGGAGAGGCCCGCGCATGGCGCAGTTGGATTCCTGGTCCAAAAGGGAGCAGAAAACGTATGGGGCCCTTTTCGCTCAGGAGTTTCGTTGCCGAACCATTGCAAATTGCCATACCCACATCTAGGGTTAGGGTTACGAAAATGAGGTTTTTTACGGTCCCCGGAGAGGCCCGCGCATGGCGCAGTTGGATTCCTGGTCCAAAAGGGAGCAGAAAACGTATGGGGCCCTTTTCGCTCAGGAGTTTCGTTGCCGAGCAATTGTCTAACCCCGACTAGCACCTAGGGTTAGGGTTACGAAAATGAGGTTTTTTACGGTGCCCGGAGAGGCCCGCGCATGGCGCAGTTGGATTCCTGGTCCAAAAGGGAGCAGAAAACGTATGGGGCCCTTTTCGCTCAGGAGTTTCGTTGCCGAACCATTGCAAATTGCCATACCCACATCTAGGGTTAGGGTTACGAAAATGAGGTTTTTTACGGTGCCCGGAGAGGCCCGCGCATGGCGCAGTTGGATTCCTGGTCCAAAAGGGAGCAGAAAACGTATGGGGCCCTTTTCGCTCAGGAGTTTCGTTGCCGAGCAATTGTCTAACCCCGACTAGCACCTAGGGTTAGGGTTACGAAAATGAGGTTTTTTACGGTGCCCGGAGAGGCCCGCGCATGGCGCAGTTGGATTCCTGGTCCAAAAGGGAGCAGAAAACGTATGGGGCCCTTTTCGCTCAGGAGTTTCGTTGCCGAACCATTGCAAATTGCCATACCCACATCTAGGGTTAGGGTTACGAAAATGAGGTTTTTTACGGTGCCCGGAGAGGCCCGCGCATGGCGCAGTTGGATTCCTGGTCCAAAAGGGAGCAGAAAACGTATGGGGCCCTTTTCGCTCAGGAGTTTCGTTGCCGAGCAATTGTCTAACCCCGACTAGCACCTAGGGTTAGGGTTACGAAAATGAGGTTTTTTACGGTGCCCGGAGAGGCCCGCGCATGGCGCAGTTGGATTCCTGGTCCAAAAGGGAGCAGAAAACGTATGGGGCCCTTTTCGCTCAGGAGTTTCGTTGCCGAACCATTGCAAATTGCCATACCCACATCTAGGGTTAGGGTTACGAAAATGAGGTTTTTTACGGTCCCCGGAGAGGCCCGCGCATGGCGCAGTTGGATTCCTGGTCCAAAAGGGAGCAGAAAACGTATGGGGCCCTTTTCGCTCAGGAGTTTCGTTGCCGAGCAATTGTCTAACCCCGACTAGCACCTAGGGTTAGGGTTACGAAAATGAGGTTTTTTACGGTGCCCGGAGAGGCCCGCGCATGGCGCAGTTGGATTCCTGGTCCAAAAGGGAGCAGAAAACGTATGGGGCCCTTTTCGCTCAGGAGTTTCGTTGCCGAACCATTGCAAATTGCCATACCCACATCTAGGGTTAGGGTTACGAAAATGAGGTTTTTTACGGTGCCCGGAGAGGCCCGCGCATGGCGCAGTTGGATTCCTGGTCCAAAAGGGAGCAGAAAACGTTATGGGCCCTTTTCGCTCAGGAGTTTCGTTGCCGAACCATTGCAAATTGCCATACCCACATCTAGGGTTAGGGTTACGAAAATGAGGTTTTTTACAGTGCCCGGAGAGGCCCGCGCATGGCGCAGTTGGATTCCTGGTCCAAAAGGGAGCAGAAAACGTATGGGGCCCTTTTCGCTCAGGAGTTTCGTTGCCGAGCAATTGTTTAACCCCGACTAGCACCTAGGGTTAGGGTTACGAAAATGAGTTTTTTTACGGTGCCCGGAGAGGCCCGCGCATGGCGCAGTTGGATTCCTGGTCCAAAAGGGAGCAGAAAACGTATGGGGCCCTTTTCGCTCAGGAGTTTCGTTGCCGAACCATTGCAAATTGCCATACCCACATCTAGGGTTAGGGTTACGAAAATGAGGTTTTTTACGGTCCCCGGAGAGGCCCGCGCATGGCGCAGTTGGATTCCTGGTCCAAAAGGGAGCAGAAAACGTATGGGGCCCTTTTCGCTCAGGAGTTTCGTTGCAGAGCAATTGTCTAACCCCGACTAGCACCTAGGGTTAGGGTTACGAAAATGAGGTTTTTTACGGTGCCCGGAGAGGCCCGCGCATGGCCCAGTTGGATTCCTGGTCCAAAAGGGAGCAGAAAATGTATGGGGCCCTTTTCGCTCAGGAGTTTCGTTGCCGAACCATTGCAAATTGCCATACCCACATCTAGGGTTAGGGTTACGAAAATGAGGTTTTTTACGGTCCCCGGAGAGGCCCGCGCATGGCGCAGTTGGATTCCTGGTCCAAAAGGGAGCAGAAAACGTATGGGGCCCTTTTCGCTCAGGAGTTTCGTTGCCGAGCAATTGTCTAACCCCGACTAGCACCTAGGGTTAGGGTTACGAAAATGAGGTTTTTTACGGTGCCCGGAGAGGCCCGCGCATGGCGCAGTTGGATTCCTGGTCCAAAAGGGAGCAGAAAACGTATGGGGCCCTTTTCGCTCAGGAGTTTCGTTGCCGAACCATTGCAAATTGCCATACCCACATCTAGGGTTAGGGTTACGAAAATGAGGTTTTTTACGGTGCCCGGAGAGGCCCGCGCATGGCGCAGTTGGATTCCTGGTCCAAAAGGGAGCAGAAAACGTATGGGGCCCTTTTCGCTCAGGAGTTTCGTTGCCGAGCAATTGTCTAACCCCGACTAGCACCTAGGGTTAGGGTTACGAAAATGAGGTTTTTTACGGTGCCCGGAGAGGCCCGCGCATGGCGCAGTTGGATTCCTGGTCCAAAAGGGAGCAGAAAACGTATGGGGCCCTTTTCGCTCAGGAGTTTCGTTGCCGAACCATTGCAAATTGCCATACCCACATCTAGGGTTAGGGTTACGAAAATGAGGTTTTTTACGGTCCCCGGAGAGGCCCGCGCATGGCGCAGTTGGATTCCTGGTCCAAAAGGGAGCAGAAAACGTATGGGGCCCTTTTCGCTCAGGAGTTTCGTTGCCGAGCAATTGTCTAACCCCGACTAGCACCTAGGGTTAGGGTTACGAAAATGAGGTTTTTTACGGTGCCCGGAGAGGCCCGCGCATGGCGCAGTTGGATTCCTGGTCCAAAAGGGAGCAGAAAACGTATGGGGCCCTTTTCGCTCAGGAGTTTCGTTGCCGAACCATTGCAAATTGCCATACCCACATCTAGGGTTAGGGTTACGAAAATGAGGTTTTTTACGGTCCCCGGAGAGGCCCGCGCATGGCGCAGTTGGATTCCTGGTCCAAAAGGGAGCAGAAAACGTATGGGGCCCTTTTCGCTCAGGAGTTTCGTTGCCGAGCAATTGTCTAACCCCGACTAGCACCTAGGGTTAGGGTTACGAAAATGAGTTTTTTTACGGTGCCCGGAGAGGCCCGCGCATGGCGCAGTTGGATTCCTGGTCCAAAAGGGAGCAGAAAACGTATGGGGCGCTTTTCGCTCAGGAGTTTCGTTGCCGAACCATTGCAAATTGCCATACCCACATCTAGGGTTAGGGTTACGAAAATGAGGTTTTTTACGGTGCCCGGAGAGGCCCGCGCATGGCGCAGTTGGATTCCTGGTCCAAAAGGGAGCAGAAAACGTATGGGGCCCTTTTCGCTCAGGAGTTTCGTTGCCGAGCAATTGTCTAACCCCGACTAGCACCTAGGGTTAGGGTTACGAAAATGAGGTTTTTTACGGTGCCCGGAGAGGCCCGCGCATGGCGCAGTTGGATTCCTGGTCCAAAAGGGAGCAGAAAACGTATGGGGCCCTTTTCGCTCAGGAGTTTCGTTGCCGAACCATTGCAAATTGCCATACCCACATCTAGGGTTAGGGTTACGAAAATGAGGTTTTTTACGGTCCCCGGAGAGGCCCGCGCATGGCGCAGTTGGATTCCTGGTCCAAAAGGGAGCAGAAAACGTATGGGGCCCTTTTCGCTCAGGAGTTTCGTTGCCGAGCAATTGTCTAACCCCGACTAGCACCTAGGGTTAGGGTTACGAAAATGAGGTTTTTTACGGTGCCCGGAGAGGCCCGCGCATGGCGCAGTTGGATTCCTGGTCCAAAAGGGAGCAGAAAACGTATGGGGCCCTTTTCGCTCAGGAGTTTCGTTGCCGAACCATTGCAAATTGCCATACCCACATCTAGGGTTAGGGTTACGAAAATGAGGTTTTTTACGGTGCCCGGAGAGGCCCGCGCATGGCGCAGTTGGATTCCTGGTCCAAAAGGGAGCAGAAAACGTATGGGGCCCTTTTCGCTCAGGAGTTTCGTTGCCGAGCAATTGTCTAACCCCGACTAGCACCTAGGGTTAGGGTTACGAAAATGAGGTTTTTTACGGTGCCCGGAGAGGCCCGCGCATGGCGCAGTTGGATTCCTGGTCCAAAAGGGAGCAGAAAACGTATGGGGCCCTTTTCGCTCAGGAGTTTCGTTGCCGAACCATTGCAAATTGCCATACCCACATCTAGGGTTAGGGTTACGAAAATGAGGTTTTTTACGGTGCCCGGAGAGGCCCGCGCATGGCGCAGTTGGATTCCTGGTCCAAAAGGGAGCAGAAAACGTATGGGGCCCTTTTCGCTCAGGAGTTTCGTTGCCGAGCAATTGTCTAACCCCGACTAGCACCTAGGGTTAGGGTTACGAAAATGAGGTTTTTTACGGTGCCCGGAGAGGCCCGCGCATGGCGCAGTTGGATTCCTGGTCCAAAAGGGAGCAGAAAACGTATGGGGCCCTTTTCGCTCAGGAGTTTCGTTGCCGAACCATTGCAAATTGCCATACCCACATCTAGGGTTAGGGTTACGAAAATGAGGTTTTTTACGGTCCCCGGAGAGGCCCGCGCATGGCGCAGTTGGATTCCTGGTCCAAAAGGGAGCAGAAAACGTATGGGGCCCTTTTCGCTCAGGAGTTTCGTTGCCGAGCAATTGTCTAACCCCGACTAGCACCTAGGGTTAGGGTTACGAAAATGAGGTTTTTTACGGTGCCCGGAGAGGCCCGCGCATGGCGCAGTTGGATTCCTGGTCCAAAAGGGAGCAGAAAACGTATGGGGCCCTTTTCGCTCAGGAGTTTCGTTGCCGAACCATTGCAAATTGCCATACCCACATCTAGGGTTAGGGTTACGAAAATGAGGTTTTTTACGGTGCCCGGAGAGGCCCGCGCATGGCGCAGTTGGATTCCTGGTCCAAAAGGGAGCAGAAAACGTTATGGGCCCTTTTCGCTCAGGAGTTTCGTTGCCGAACCATTGCAAATTGCCATACCCACATCTAGGGTTAGGGTTACGAAAATGAGGTTTTTTACAGTGCCCGGAGAGGCCCGCGCATGGCGCAGTTGGATTCCTGGTCCAAAAGGGAGCAGAAAACGTATGGGGCCCTTTTCGCTCAGGAGTTTCGTTGCCGAGCAATTGTTTAACCCCGACTAGCACCTAGGGTTAGGGTTACGAAAATGAGTTTTTTTACGGTGCCCGGAGAGGCCCGCGCATGGCGCAGTTGGATTCCTGGTCCAAAAGGGAGCAGAAAACGTATGGGGCCCTTTTCGCTCAGGAGTTTCGTTGCCGAACCATTGCAAATTGCCATACCCACATCTAGGGTTAGGGTTACGAAAATGAGGTTTTTTACGGTCCCCGGAGAGGCCCGCGCATGGCGCAGTTGGATTCCTGGTCCAAAAGGGAGCAGAAAACGTATGGGGCCCTTTTCGCTCAGGAGTTTCGTTGCAGAGCAATTGTCTAACCCCGACTAGCACCTAGGGTTAGGGTTACGAAAATGAGGTTTTTTACGGTGCCCGGAGAGGCCCGCGCATGGCGCAGTTGGATTCCTGGTCCAAAAGGGAGCAGAAAATGTATGGGGCCCTTTTCGCTCAGGAGTTTCGTTGCCGAACCATTGCAAATTGCCATACCCACATCTAGGGTTAGGGTTACGAAAATGAGGTTTTTTACGGTCCCCGGAGAGGCCCGCGCATGGCGCAGTTGGATTCCTGGTCCAAAAGGGAGCAGAAAACGTATGGGGCCCTTTTCGCTCAGGAGTTTCGTTGCCGAGCAATTGTCTAACCCCGACTAGCACCTAGGGTTAGGGTTACGAAAATGAGGTTTTTTACGGTGCCCGGAGAGGCCCGCGCATGGCGCAGTTGGATTCCTGGTCCAAAAGGGAGCAGAAAACGTATGGGGCCCTTTTCGCTCAGGAGTTTCGTTGCCGAACCATTGCAAATTGCCATACCCACATCTAGGGTTAGGGTTACGAAAATGAGGTTTTTTACGGTGCCCGGAGAGGCCCGCGCATGGCGCAGTTGGATTCCTGGTCCAAAAGGGAGCAGAAAACGTATGGGGCCCTTTTCGCTCAGGAGTTTCGTTGCCGAGCAATTGTCTAACCCCGACTAGCACCTAGGGTTAGGGTTACGAAAATGAGGTTTTTTACGGTGCCCGGAGAGGCCCGCGCATGGCGCAGTTGGATTCCTGGTCCAAAAGGGAGCAGAAAACGTATGGGGCCCTTTTCGCTCAGGAGTTTCGTTGCCGAACCATTGCAAATTGCCATACCCACATCTAGGGTTAGGGTTACGAAAATGAGGTTTTTTACGGTCCCCGGAGAGGCCCGCGCATGGCGCAGTTGGATTCCTGGTCCAAAAGGGAGCAGAAAACGTATGGGGCCCTTTTCGCTCAGGAGTTTCGTTGCCGAGCAATTGTCTAACCCCGACTAGCACCTAGGGTTAGGGTTACGAAAATGAGGTTTTTTACGGTGCCCGGAGAGGCCCGCGCATGGCGAAGTTGGATTCCTGGTCCAAAAGGGAGCAGAAAACGTATGGGGCCCTTTTCACTCAGGAGTTTCGTTGCCGAACCATTGCAAATTGCCATACCCACATCTAGGGTTAGGGTTACGAAAATGAGGTTTTTTACGGTGCCCGGAGAGGCCCGCGCATGGCGCAGTTGGATTCCTGGTCCAAAAGGGAGCAGAAAACGTATGGGGCCCTTTTCGCTCAGGAGTTTCGTTGCCGAGCAATTGTCTAACCCCGACTAGCACCTAGGGTTAGGGTTACGAAAATGAGGTTTTTTACGGTGCCCGGAGAGGCCCGCGCATGGCGCAGTTGGATTCCTGGTCCAAAAGGGAGCAGAAAACGTATGGGGCCCTTTTCGCTCAGGAGTTTCGTTGCCGAACCATTGCAAATTGCCATACCCACATCTAGGGTTAGGGTTACGAAAATGAGGTTTTTTACGGTGCCCGGAGAGGCCCGCGCATGGCGCAGTTGGATTCCTGGTCCAAAAGGGAGCAGAAAACGTATGGGGCCCTTTTCGCTCAGGAGTTTCGTTGCCGAGCAATTGTCTAACCCCGACTAGCACCTAGGGTTAGGGTTACGAAAATGAGGTTTTTACGGTGCCCGGAGAGGCCCGCGCATGGCGCAGTTGGATTCCTGGTCCAAAAGGGAGCAGAAAACGTATGGGGCCCTTTTCGCTCAGGAGTTTCGTTGCCGAACCATTGCAAATTGCCATACCCACATCTAGGGTTAGGGTTACGAAAATGAGGTTTTTTACGGTCCCCGGAGAGGCCCGCGCATGGCGCAGTTGGATTCCTGGTCCAAAAGGGAGCAGAAAACGTATGGGGCCCTTTTCGCTCAGGAGTTTCGTTGCCGAGCAATTGTCTAACCCCGACTAGCACCTAGGGTTAGGGTTACGAAAATGAGGTTTTTTACGGTGCCCGGAGAGGCCCGCGCATGGCGAAGTTGGATTCCTGGTCCAAAAGGGAGCAGAAAACGTATGGGGCCCTTTTCACTCAGGAGTTTCGTTGCCGAACCATTGCAAATTGCCATACCCACATCTAGGGTTAGGGTTACGAAAATGAGGTTTTTTACGGTGCCCGGAGAGGCCCGCGCATGGCGCAGTTGGATTCCTGGTCCAAAAGGGAGCAGAAAACGTATGGGGCCCTTTTCGCTCAGGAGTTTCGTTGCCGAGCAATTGTCTAACCCCGACTAGCACCTAGGGTTAGGGTTACGAAAATGAGGTTTTTTACGGTGCCCGGAGAGGCCCGCGCATGGCGCAGTTGGATTCCTGGTCCAAAAGGGAGCAGAAAACGTATGGGGCCCTTTTCGCTCAGGAGTTTCGTTGCCGAACCATTGCAAATTGCCATACCCACATCTAGGGTTAGGGTTACGAAAATGAGGTTTTTTACGGTGCCCGGAGAGGCCCGCGCATGGCGCAGTTGGATTCCTGGTCCAAAAGGGAGCAGAAAACGTATGGGGCCCTTTTCGCTCAGGAGTTTCGTTGCCGAGCAATTGTCTAACCCCGACTAGCACCTAGGGTTAGGGTTACGAAAATGAGGTTTTTTACGGTGCCCGGAGAGGCCCGCGCATGGCGCAGTTGGATTCCTGGTCCAAAAGGGAGCAGAAAATGTATGGGGCCCTTTTCGCTCAGGAGTTTCGTTGCCGAACCATTGCAAATTGCCATACCCACATCTAGGGTTAGGGTTACGAAAATGAGGTTTTTTACGGTCCCCGGAGAGGCCCGCGCATGGCGCAGTTGGATTCCTGGTCCAAAAGGGAGCAGAAAACGTATGGGGCCCTTTTCGCTCAGGAGTTTCGTTGCCGAGCAATTGTCTAACCCCGACTAGCACCTAGGGTTAGGGTTACGAAAATGAGGTTTTTTACGGTGCCCGGAGAGGCCCGCGCATGGCGCAGTTGGATTCCTGGTCCAAAAGGGAGCAGAAAACGTATGGGGCCCTTTTCGCTCAGGAGTTTCGTTGCCGAACCATTGCAAATTGCCATACCCACATCTAGGGTTAGGGTTACGAAAATGAGGTTTTTTACGGTGCCCGGAGAGGCCCGCGCATGGCGCAGTTGGATTCCTGGTCCAAAAGGGAGCAGAAAACGTATGGGGCCCTTTTCGCTCAGGAGTTTCGTTGCCGAGCAATTGTCTAACCCCGACTAGCACCTAGGGTTAGGGTTACGAAAATGAGGTTTTTTACGGTGCCCGGAGAGGCCCGCGCATGGCGCAGTTGGATTCCTGGTCCAAAAGGGAGCAGAAAACGTATGGGGCCCTTTTCGCTCAGGAGTTTCGTTGCCGAACCATTGCAAATTGCCATACCCACATCTAGGGTTAGGGTTACGAAAATGAGGTTTTTTACGGTGCCCGGAGAGGCCCGCGCATGGCGCAGTTGGATTCCTGGTCCAAAAGGGAGCAGAAAACGTATGGGGCCCTTTTCGCTCAGGAGTTTCGTTGCCGAGCAATTGTCTAACCCCGACTAGCACCTAGGGTTAGGGTTACGAAAATGAGGTTTTTTACGGTGCCCGGAGAGGCCCGCGCATGGCGCAGTTGGATTCCTGGTCCAAAAGGGAGCAGAAAACGTATGGGGCCCTTTTCGCTCAGGAGTTTCGTTGCCGAACCATTGCAAATTGCCATACCCACATCTAGGGTTAGGGTTACGAAAATGAGGTTTTTTACGGTCCCCGGAGAGGCCCGCGCATGGCGCAGTTGGATTCCTGGTCCAAAAGGGAGCAGAAAACGTATGGGGCCCTTTTCGCTCAGGAGTTTCGTTGCCGAGCAATTGTCTAACCCCGACTAGCACCTAGGGTTAGGGTTACGAAAATGAGTTTTTTTACGGTGCCCGGAGAGGCCCGCGCATGGCGCAGTTGGATTCCTGGTCCAAAAGGGAGCAGAAAACGTATGGGGCGCTTTTCGCTCAGGAGTTTCGTTGCCGAACCATTGCAAATTGCCATACCCACATCTAGGGTTAGGGTTACGAAAATGAGGTTTTTTACGGTGCCCGGAGAGGCCCGCGCATGGCGCAGTTGGATTCCTGGTCCAAAAGGGAGCAGAAAACGTATGGGGCCCTTTTCGCTCAGGAGTTTCGTTGCCGAGCAATTGTCTAACCCCGACTAGCACCTAGGGTTAGGGTTACGAAAATGAGGTTTTTTACGGTGCCCGGAGAGGCCCGCGCATGGCGCAGTTGGATTCCTGGTCCAAAAGGGAGCAGAAAACGTATGGGGCCCTTTTCGCTCAGGAGTTTCGTTGCCGAACCATTGCAAATTGCCATACCCACATCTAGGGTTAGGGTTACGAAAATGAGGTTTTTTACGGTCCCCGGAGAGGCCCGCGCATGGCGCAGTTGGATTCCTGGTCCAAAAGGGAGCAGAAAACGTATGGGGCCCTTTTCGCTCAGGAGTTTCGTTGCCGAGCAATTGTCTAACCCCGACTAGCACCTAGGGTTAGGGTTACGAAAATGAGGTTTTTTACGGTGCCCGGAGAGGCCCGCGCATGGCGCAGTTGGATTCCTGGTCCAAAAGGGAGCAGAAAACGTATGGGGCCCTTTTCGCTCAGGAGTTTCGTTGCCGAACCATTGCAAATTGCCATACCCACATCTAGGGTTAGGGTTACGAAAATGAGGTTTTTTACGGTGCCCGGAGAGGCCCGCGCATGGCGCAGTTGGATTCCTGGTCCAAAAGGGAGCAGAAAACGTATGGGGCCCTTTTCGCTCAGGAGTTTCGTTGCCGAGCAATTGTCTAACCCCGACTAGCACCTAGGGTTAGGGTTACGAAAATGAGGTTTTTTACGGTGCCCGGAGAGGCCCGCGCATGGCGCAGTTGGATTCCTGGTCCAAAAGGGAGCAGAAAACGTATGGGGCCCTTTTCGCTCAGGAGTTTCGTTGCCGAACCATTGCAAATTGCCATACCCACATCTAGGGTTAGGGTTACGAAAATGAGGTTTTTTACGGTGCCCGGAGAGGCCCGCGCATGGCGCAGTTGGATTCCTGGTCCAAAAGGGAGCAGAAAACGTATGGGGCCCTTTTCGCTCAGGAGTTTCGTTGCCGAGCAATTGTCTAACCCCGACTAGCACCTAGGGTTAGGGTTACGAAAATGAGGTTTTTTACGGTGCCCGGAGAGGCCCGCGCATGGCGCAGTTGGATTCCTGGTCCAAAAGGGAGCAGAAAACGTATGGGGCCCTTTTCGCTCAGGAGTTTCGTTGCCGAACCATTGCAAATTGCCATACCCACATCTAGGGTTAGGGTTACGAAAATGAGGTTTTTTACGGTCCCCGGAGAGGCCCGCGCATGGCGCAGTTGGATTCCTGGTCCAAAAGGGAGCAGAAAACGTATGGGGCCCTTTTCGCTCAGGAGTTTCGTTGCCGAGCAATTGTCTAACCCCGACTAGCACCTAGGGTTAGGGTTACGAAAATGAGGTTTTTTACGGTGCCCGGAGAGGCCCGCGCATGGCGCAGTTGGATTCCTGGTCCAAAAGGGAGCAGAAAACGTATGGGGCCCTTTTCGCTCAGGAGTTTCGTTGCCGAACCATTGCAAATTGCCATACCCACATCTAGGGTTAGGGTTACGAAAATGAGGTTTTTTACGGTGCCCGGAGAGGCCCGCGCATGGCGCAGTTGGATTCCTGGTCCAAAAGGGAGCAGAAAACGTTATGGGCCCTTTTCGCTCAGGAGTTTCGTTGCCGAACCATTGCAAATTGCCATACCCACATCTAGGGTTAGGGTTACGAAAATGAGGTTTTTTACAGTGCCCGGAGAGGCCCGCGCATGGCGCAGTTGGATTCCTGGTCCAAAAGGGAGCAGAAAACGTATGGGGCCCTTTTCGCTCAGGAGTTTCGTTGCCGAGCAATTGTTTAACCCCGACTAGCACCTAGGGTTAGGGTTACGAAAATGAGTTTTTTTACGGTGCCCGGAGAGGCCCGCGCATGGCGCAGTTGGATTCCTGGTCCAAAAGGGAGCAGAAAACGTATGGGGCCCTTTTCGCTCAGGAGTTTCGTTGCCGAACCATTGCAAATTGCCATACCCACATCTAGGGTTAGGGTTACGAAAATGAGGTTTTTTACGGTCCCCGGAGAGGCCCGCGCATGGCGCAGTTGGATTCCTGGTCCAAAAGGGAGCAGAAAACGTATGGGGCCCTTTTCGCTCAGGAGTTTCGTTGCAGAGCAATTGTCTAACCCCGACTAGCACCTAGGGTTAGGGTTACGAAAATGAGGTTTTTTACGGTGCCCGGAGAGGCCCGCGCATGGCGCAGTTGGATTCCTGGTCCAAAAGGGAGCAGAAAATGTATGGGGCCCTTTTCGCTCAGGAGTTTCGTTGCCGAACCATTGCAAATTGCCATACCCACATCTAGGGTTAGGGTTACGAAAATGAGGTTTTTTACGGTCCCCGGAGAGGCCCGCGCATGGCGCAGTTGGATTCCTGGTCCAAAAGGGAGCAGAAAACGTATGGGGCCCTTTTCGCTCAGGAGTTTCGTTGCCGAGCAATTGTCTAACCCCGACTAGCACCTAGGGTTAGGGTTACGAAAATGAGGTTTTTTACGGTGCCCGGAGAGGCCCGCGCATGGCGCAGTTGGATTCCTGGTCCAAAAGGGAGCAGAAAACGTATGGGGCGCTTTTCGCTCAGGAGTTTCGTTGCCGAACCATTGCAAATTGCCATACCCACATCTAGGGTTAGGGTTACGAAAATGAGGTTTTTTACGGTGCCCGGAGAGGCCCGCGCATGGCGCAGTTGGATTCCTGGTCCAAAAGGGAGCAGAAAACGTATGGGGCCCTTTTCGCTCAGGAGTTTCGTTGCCGAGCAATTGTCTAACCCCGACTAGCACCTAGGGTTAGGGTTACGAAAATGAGGTTTTTTACGGTGCCCGGAGAGGCCCGCGCATGGCGCAGTTGGATTCCTGGTCCAAAAGGGAGCAGAAAACGTATGGGGCCCTTTTCGCTCAGGAGTTTCGTTGCCGAACCATTGCAAATTGCCATACCCACATCTAGGGTTAGGGTTACGAAAATGAGGTTTTTTACGGTGCCCGGAGAGGCCCGCGCATGGCGCAGTTGGATTCCTGGTCCAAAAGGGAGCAGAAAACGTATGGGGCCCTTTTCGCTCAGGAGTTTCGTTGCCGAGCAATTGTCTAACCCCGACTAGCACCTAGGGTTAGGGTTACGAAAATGAGGTTTTTTACGGTGCCCGGAGAGGCCCGCGCATGGCGCAGTTGGATTCCTGGTCCAAAAGGGAGCAGAAAACGTATGGGGCCCTTTTCGCTCAGGAGTTTCGTTGCCGAACCATTGCAAATTGCCATACCCACATCTAGGGTTAGGGTTACGAAAATGAGGTTTTTTACGGTGCCCGGAGAGGCCCGCGCATGGCGCAGTTGGATTCCTGGTCCAAAAGGGAGCAGAAAACGTATGGGGCCCTTTTCGCTCAGGAGTTTCGTTGCCGAGCAATTGTCTAACCCCGACTAGCACCTAGGGTTAGGGTTACGAAAATGAGGTTTTTTACGGTGCCCGGAGAGGCCCGCGCATGGCGCAGTTGGATTCCTGGTCCAAAAGGGAGCAGAAAACGTATGGGGCCCTTTTCGCTCAGGAGTTTCGTTGCCGAACCATTGCAAATTGCCATACCCACATCTAGGGTTAGGGTTACGAAAATGAGGTTTTTTACGGTCCCCGGAGAGGCCCGCGCATGGCGCAGTTGGATTCCTGGTCCAAAAGGGAGCAGAAAACGTATGGGGCCCTTTTCGCTCAGGAGTTTCGTTGCCGAACCATTGCAAATTGCCATACCCACATCTAGGGTTAGGGTTACGAAAATGAGGTTTTTTACGGTGCCCGGAGAGGCCCGCGCATGGCGCAGTTGGATTCCTGGTCCAAAAGGGAGCAGAAAACGTATGGGGCCCTTTTCGCTCAGGAGTTTCGTTGCCGAGCAATTGTTTAACCCCGACTAGCACCTAGGGTTAGGGTTACGAAAATGAGGTTTTTTACGGTGCCCGGAGAGGCCCGCGCATGGCGCAGTTGGATTCCTGGTCCAAAAGGGAGCAGAAAACGTATGGGGCCCTTTTCGCTCAGGAGTTTCGTTGCCGAACCATTGCAAATTGCCATACCCACATCTAGGGTTAGGGTTACGAAAATGAGGTTTTTTACGGTCCCCGGAGAGGCCCGCGCATGGCGCAGTTGGATTCCTGGTCCAAAAGGGAGCAGAAAACGTATGGGGCCCTTTTCGCTCAGGAGTTTCGTTGCCGAGCAATTGTCTAACCCCGACTAGCACCTAGGGTTAGGGTTACGAAAATGAGGTTTTTTACGGTGCCCGGAGAGGCCCGCGCATGGCGCAGTTGGATTCCTGGTCCAAAAGGGAGCAGAAAACGTATGGGGCCCTTTTCGCTCAGGAGTTTCGTTGCCGAACCATTGCAAATTGCCATACCCACATCTAGGGTTAGGGTTACGAAAATGAGGTTTTTTACGGTGCCCGGAGAGGCCCGCGCATGGCGCAGTTGGATTCCTGGTCCAAAAGGGAGCAGAAAACGTATGGGGCCCTTTTCGCTCAGGAGTTTCGTTGCCGAGCAATTGTCTAACCCCGACTAGCACCTAGGGTTAGGGTTACGAAAATGAGGTTTTTTACGGTGCCCGGAGAGGCCCGCGCATGGCGCAGTTGGATTCCTGGTCCAAAAGGGAGCAGAAAACGTATGGGGCCCTTTTCGCTCAGGAGTTTCGTTGCCGAACCATTGCAAATTGCCATACCCACATCTAGGGTTAGGGTTACGAAAATGAGGTTTTTTACGGTCCCCGGAGAGGCCCGCGCATGGCGCAGTTGGATTCCTGGTCCAAAAGGGAGCAGAAAACGTATGGGGCCCTTTTCGCTCAGGAGTTTCGTTGCCGAGCAATTGTCTAACCCCGACTAGCACCTAGGGTTAGGGTTACGAAAATGAGGTTTTTTACGGTGCCCGGAGAGGCCCGCGCATGGCGCAGTTGGATTCCTGGTCCAAAAGGGAGCAGAAAACGTATGGGGCCCTTTTCGCTCAGGAGTTTCGTTGCCGAACCATTGCAAATTGCCATACCCACATCTAGGGTTAGGGTTACGAAAATGAGGTTTTTTACGGTGCCCGGAGAGGCCCGCGCATGGCGCAGTTGGATTCCTGGTCCAAAAGGGAGCAGAAAACGTATGGGGCCCTTTTCGCTCAGGAGTTTCGTTGCCGAGCAATTGTCTAACCCCGACTAGCACCTAGGGTTAGGGTTACGAAAATGAGGTTTTTTACGGTGCCCGGAGAGGCCCGCGCATGGCGCAGTTGGATTCCTGGTCCAAAAGGGAGCAGAAAACGTATGGGGCCCTTTTCGCTCAGGAGTTTCGTTGCCGAACCATTGCAAATTGCCATACCCACATCTAGGGTTAGGGTTACGAAAATGAGGTTTTTTACGGTGCCCGGAGAGGCCCGCGCATGGCGCAGTTGGATTCCTGGTCCAAAAGGGAGCAGAAAACGTATGGGGCCCTTTTCGCTCAGGAGTTTCGTTGCCGAACCATTGCAAATTGCCATACCCACATCTAGGGTTAGGGTTACGAAAATGAGGTTTTTTACGGTCCCCGGAGAGGCCCGCGCATGGCGCAGTTGGATTCCTGGTCCAAAAGGGAGCAGAAAACGTATGGGGCCCTTTTCGCTCAGGAGTTTCGTTGCCGAGCAATTGTCTAACCCCGACTAGCACCTAGGGTTAGGGTTACGAAAATGAGTTTTTTTACGGTGCCCGGAGAGGCCCGCGCATGGCGCAGTTGGATTCCTGGTCCAAAAGGGAGCAGAAAACGTATGGGGCGCTTTTCGCTCAGGAGTTTCGTTGCCGAACCATTGCAAATTGCCATACCCACATCTAGGGTTAGGGTTACGAAAATGAGGTTTTTTACGGTGCCCGGAGAGGCCCGCGCATGGCGCAGTTGGATTCCTGGTCCAAAAGGGAGCAGAAAACGTATGGGGCCCTTTTCGCTCAGGAGTTTCGTTGCCGAGCAATTGTCTAACCCCGACTAGCACCTAGGGTTAGGGTTACGAAAATGAGGTTTTTTACGGTGCCCGGAGAGGCCCGCGCATGGCGCAGTTGGATTCCTGGTCCAAAAGGGAGCAGAAAACGTATGGGGCCCTTTTCGCTCAGGAGTTTCGTTGCCGAACCATTGCAAATTGCCATACCCACATCTAGGGTTAGGGTTACGAAAATGAGGTTTTTTACGGTGCCCGGAGAGGCCCGCGCATGGCGCAGTTGGATTCCTGGTCCAAAAGGGAGCAGAAAACGTATGGGGCCCTTTTCGCTCAGGAGTTTCGTTGCCGAGCAATTGTCTAACCCCGACTAGCACCTAGGGTTAGGGTTACGAAAATGAGGTTTTTTACGGTGCCCGGAGAGGCCCGCGCATGGCGCAGTTGGATTCCTGGTCCAAAAGGGAGCAGAAAACGTATGGGGCCCTTTTCGCTCAGGAGTTTCGTTGCCGAACCATTGCAAATTGCCATACCCACATCTAGGGTTAGGGTTACGAAAATGAGGTTTTTTACGGTCCCCGGAGAGGCCCGCGCATGGCGCAGTTGGATTCCTGGTCCAAAAGGGAGCAGAAAACGTATGGGGCCCTTTTCGCTCAGGAGTTTCGTTGCCGAGCAATTGTCTAACCCCGACTAGCACCTAGGGTTAGGGTTACGAAAATGAGGTTTTTTACGGTGCCCGGAGAGGCCCGCGCATGGCGCAGTTGGATTCCTGGTCCAAAAGGGAGCAGAAAACGTATGGGGCCCTTTTCGCTCAGGAGTTTCGTTGCCGAACCATTGCAAATTGCCATACCCACATCTAGGGTTAGGGTTACGAAAATGAGGTTTTTTACGGTGCCCGGAGAGGCCCGCGCATGGCGCAGTTGGATTCCTGGTCCAAAAGGGAGCAGAAAACGTATGGGGCCCTTTTCGCTCAGGAGTTTCGTTGCCGAGCAATTGTCTAACCCCGACTAGCACCTAGGGTTAGGGTTACGAAAATGAGGTTTTTTACGGTGCCCGGAGAGGCCCGCGCATGGCGCAGTTGGATTCCTGGTCCAAAAGGGAGCAGAAAACGTATGGGGCCCTTTTCGCTCAGGAGTTTCGTTGCCGAACCATTGCAAATTGCCATACCCACATCTAGGGTTAGGGTTACGAAAATGAGGTTTTTTACGGTGCCCGGAGAGGCCCGCGCATGGCGCAGTTGGATTCCTGGTCCAAAAGGGAGCAGAAAACGTATGGGGCCCTTTTCGCTCAGGAGTTTCGTTGCCGAGCAATTGTCTAACCCCGACTAGCACCTAGGGTTAGGGTTACGAAAATGAGGTTTTTTACGGTGCCCGGAGAGGCCCGCGCATGGCGCAGTTGGATTCCTGGTCCAAAAGGGAGCAGAAAACGTATGGGGCCCTTTTCGCTCAGGAGTTTCGTTGCCGAACCATTGCAAATTGCCATACCCACATCTAGGGTTAGGGTTACGAAAATGAGGTTTTTTACGGTCCCCGGAGAGGCCCGCGCATGGCGCAGTTGGATTCCTGGTCCAAAAGGGAGCAGAAAACGTATGGGGCCCTTTTCGCTCAGGAGTTTCGTTGCCGAGCAATTGTCTAACCCCGACTAGCACCTAGGGTTAGGGTTACGAAAATGAGTTTTTTTACGGTGCCCGGAGAGGCCCGCGCATGGCGCAGTTGGATTCCTGGTCCAAAAGGGAGCAGAAAACGTATGGGGCGCTTTTCGCTCAGGAGTTTCGTTGCCGAACCATTGCAAATTGCCATACCCACATCTAGGGTTAGGGTTACGAAAATGAGGTTTTTTACGGTGCCCGGAGAGGCCCGCGCATGGCGCAGTTGGATTCCTGGTCCAAAAGGGAGCAGAAAACGTATGGGGCCCTTTTCGCTCAGGAGTTTCGTTGCCGAGCAATTGTCTAACCCCGACTAGCACCTAGGGTTAGGGTTACGAAAATGAGGTTTTTTACGGTGCCCGGAGAGGCCCGCGCATGGCGCAGTTGGATTCCTGGTCCAAAAGGGAGCAGAAAACGTATGGGGCCCTTTTCGCTCAGGAGTTTCGTTGCCGAACCATTGCAAATTGCCATACCCACATCTAGGGTTAGGGTTACGAAAATGAGGTTTTTTACGGTCCCCGGAGAGGCCCGCGCATGGCGCAGTTGGATTCCTGGTCCAAAAGGGAGCAGAAAACGTATGGGGCCCTTTTCGCTCAGGAGTTTCGTTGCCGAGCAATTGTCTAACCCCGACTAGCACCTAGGGTTAGGGTTACGAAAATGAGGTTTTTTACGGTGCCCGGAGAGGCCCGCGCATGGCGCAGTTGGATTCCTGGTCCAAAAGGGAGCAGAAAACGTATGGGGCCCTTTTCGCTCAGGAGTTTCGTTGCCGAACCATTGCAAATTGCCATACCCACATCTAGGGTTAGGGTTACGAAAATGAGGTTTTTTACGGTGCCCGGAGAGGCCCGCGCATGGCGCAGTTGGATTCCTGGTCCAAAAGGGAGCAGAAAACGTATGGGGCCCTTTTCGCTCAGGAGTTTCGTTGCCGAGCAATTGTCTAACCCCGACTAGCACCTAGGGTTAGGGTTACGAAAATGAGGTTTTTTACGGTGCCCGGAGAGGCCCGCGCATGGCGCAGTTGGATTCCTGGTCCAAAAGGGAGCAGAAAACGTATGGGGCCCTTTTCGCTCAGGAGTTTCGTTGCCGAACCATTGCAAATTGCCATACCCACATCTAGGGTTAGGGTTACGAAAATGAGGTTTTTTACGGTGCCCGGAGAGGCCCGCGCATGGCGCAGTTGGATTCCTGGTCCAAAAGGGAGCAGAAAACGTATGGGGCCCTTTTCGCTCAGGAGTTTCGTTGCCGAGCAATTGTCTAACCCCGACTAGCACCTAGGGTTAGGGTTACGAAAATGAGGTTTTTTACGGTGCCCGGAGAGGCCCGCGCATGGCGCAGTTGGATTCCTGGTCCAAAAGGGAGCAGAAAACGTATGGGGCCCTTTTCGCTCAGGAGTTTCGTTGCCGAACCATTGCAAATTGCCATACCCACATCTAGGGTTAGGGTTACGAAAATGAGGTTTTTTACGGTCCCCGGAGAGGCCCGCGCATGGCGCAGTTGGATTCCTGGTCCAAAAGGGAGCAGAAAACGTATGGGGCCCTTTTCGCTCAGGAGTTTCGTTGCCGAGCAATTGTCTAACCCCGACTAGCACCTAGGGTTAGGGTTACGAAAATGAGGTTTTTTACGGTGCCCGGAGAGGCCCGCGCATGGCGCAGTTGGATTCCTGGTCCAAAAGGGAGCAGAAAACGTATGGGGCCCTTTTCGCTCAGGAGTTTCGTTGCCGAACCATTGCAAATTGCCATACCCACATCTAGGGTTAGGGTTACGAAAATGAGGTTTTTTACGGTGCCCGGAGAGGCCCGCGCATGGCGCAGTTGGATTCCTGGTCCAAAAGGGAGCAGAAAACGTTATGGGCCCTTTTCGCTCAGGAGTTTCGTTGCCGAACCATTGCAAATTGCCATACCCACATCTAGGGTTAGGGTTACGAAAATGAGGTTTTTTACAGTGCCCGGAGAGGCCCGCGCATGGCGCAGTTGGATTCCTGGTCCAAAAGGGAGCAGAAAACGTATGGGGCCCTTTTCGCTCAGGAGTTTCGTTGCCGAGCAATTGTTTAACCCCGACTAGCACCTAGGGTTAGGGTTACGAAAATGAGTTTTTTTACGGTGCCCGGAGAGGCCCGCGCATGGCGCAGTTGGATTCCTGGTCCAAAAGGGAGCAGAAAACGTATGGGGCCCTTTTCGCTCAGGAGTTTCGTTGCCGAACCATTGCAAATTGCCATACCCACATCTAGGGTTAGGGTTACGAAAATGAGGTTTTTTACGGTCCCCGGAGAGGCCCGCGCATGGCGCAGTTGGATTCCTGGTCCAAAAGGGAGCAGAAAACGTATGGGGCCCTTTTCGCTCAGGAGTTTCGTTGCAGAGCAATTGTCTAACCCCGACTAGCACCTAGGGTTAGGGTTACGAAAATGAGGTTTTTTACGGTGCCCGGAGAGGCCCGCGCATGGCGCAGTTGGATTCCTGGTCCAAAAGGGAGCAGAAAATGTATGGGGCCCTTTTCGCTCAGGAGTTTCGTTGCCGAACCATTGCAAATTGCCATACCCACATCTAGGGTTAGGGTTACGAAAATGAGGTTTTTTACGGTCCCCGGAGAGGCCCGCGCATGGCGCAGTTGGATTCTTTTTGATTTGATTTGATTTATTTTGGTGAAAGTCAACACAGATACAGGGAAACAGACAGTTCACCCAGGATAAAAACACAATAAAGCCTTGCGGCTTATTTCCATTGCGGTCCTGAAACGTACAACATTTAGAGACAAAAAACACACACAAATGGGAATCACCATTCAATACTCGAATTAAGACTATTTACATTATTTCTAGATGTAAAGGAATAATGGCACGCTTGAATATTATACAATACATAACATTTGTTGTTACATGTAAGGAATTAACATCCGTTGCAAACAAACTAGGTGGGGGAGGGAGGGGGATTGCGGGGGTTTAGCAGTGGGGGGCGGGTGGGAGAAGCTCGTTCCCACAGTGACTGGGGGCTATGCGTATCGCTCATAGCAGCCTCCATCTATATGGCCCCATTCAGTTGAGAACGAGGGAAGGAGGGGGGGGTGAGAAGGGGGGGGGGGGGGGGGGGGGTTGGGTGGTGAGCATAGGGATTTAGCAAGAGCTATAGGCCGGACTGTGCTGCTTGGGGGGGGGGGGGGGGATGGGGGGAGGATATGTGTGTGAGTCAGTTTGCTTGTCGGCAAGGAATGTCCGTTAGATTGTCCATGTGAGATGTGTAGCCTAAGCAGCCAGATAACGGAGGCCTCCTCGTTGTTGAACGGCCTCGACCAAAGTCTTATCTTGCAGCTGCTGTAGGTGAGAGGTGGTTGGGGGGGGGGGGGGGGGGATTTGCTCCTCGTCTCCACCAGCTCTTCAAAACGGGGATAATTTGTCATGCACCTTTCGGCAGTCTCGGGGTCCAAATGAAAAAAAACAATGATGGATAATTTGGTAATCCGAGTGAAAGTATAATCCCAATCTTTCCTCGGTGCTCGTCTCCGCAACATAAATCACTTCAGTCCCGGTTGTGCATCCACTCCAAGATCTCGTCCAGCTTTTTGACCACTTCAGCATTCATAGCTTCCATTCCTGGTCCAAAAGGGAGCAGAAAACGTATGGGGCCCTTTTCGCTCAGGAGTTTCGTTGCCGAGCAATTGTCTAACCCCGACTAGCACCTAGGGTTAGGGTTACGAAAATGAGGTTTTTTACGGTGCCCGGAGAGGCCCGCGCATGGCGCAGTTGGATTCCTGGTCCAAAAGGGAGCAGAAAACGTATGGGGCCCTTTTCGCTCAGGAGTTTCGTTGCCGAACCATTGCAAATTGCCATACCCACATCTAGGGTTAGGGTTACGAAAATGAGGTTTTTTACGGTGCCCGGAGAGGCCCGCGCATGGCGCAGTTGGATTCCTGGTCCAAAAGGGAGCAGAAAACGTATGGGGCCCTTTTCGCTCAGGAGTTTCGTTGCCGAGCAATTGTCTAACCCCGACTAGCACCTAGGGTTAGGGTTACGAAAATGAGGTTTTTTACGGTGCCCGGAGAGGCCCGCGCATGGCGCAGTTGGATTCCTGGTCCAAAAGGGAGCAGAAAACGTATGGGGCCCTTTTCGCTCAGGAGTTTCGTTGCCGAACCATTGCAAATTGCCATACCCACATCTAGGGTTAGGGTTACGAAAATGAGGTTTTTTACGGTGCCCGGAGAGGCCCGCGCATGGCGCAGTTGGATTCCTGGTCCAAAAGGGAGCAGAAAACGTATGGGGCCCTTTTCGCTCAGGAGTTTCGTTGCCGAGCAATTGTCTAACCCCGACTAGCACCTAGGGTTAGGGTTACGAAAATGAGGTTTTTTACGGTGCCCGGAGAGGCCCGCGCATGGCGCAGTTGGATTCCTGGTCCAAAAGGGAGCAGAAAACGTATGGGGCCCTTTTCGCTCAGGAGTTTCGTTGCCGAACCATTGCAAATTGCCATACCCACATCTAGGGTTAGGGTTACGAAAATGAGGTTTTTTACGGTCCCCGGAGAGGCCCGCGCATGGCGCAGTTGGATTCCTGGTCCAAAAGGGAGCAGAAAACGTATGGGGCCCTTTTCGCTCAGGAGTTTCGTTGCCGAGCAATTGTCTAACCCCGACTAGCACCTAGGGTTAGGGTTACGAAAATGAGTTTTTTTACGGTGCCCGGAGAGGCCCGCGCATGGCGCAGTTGGATTCCTGGTCCAAAAGGGAGCAGAAAACGTATGGGGCGCTTTTCGCTCAGGAGTTTCGTTGCCGAACCATTGCAAATTGCCATACCCACATCTAGGGTTAGGGTTACGAAAATGAGGTTTTTTACGGTGCCCGGAGAGGCCCGCGCATGGCGCAGTTGGATTCCTGGTCCAAAAGGGAGCAGAAAACGTATGGGGCCCTTTTCGCTCAGGAGTTTCGTTGCCGAGCAATTGTCTAACCCCGACTAGCACCTAGGGTTAGGGTTACGAAAATGAGGTTTTTTACGGTGCCCGGAGAGGCCCGCGCATGGCGCAGTTGGATTCCTGGTCCAAAAGGGAGCAGAAAACGTATGGGGCCCTTTTCGCTCAGGAGTTTCGTTGCCGAACCATTGCAAATTGCCATACCCACATCTAGGGTTAGGGTTACGAAAATGAGGTTTTTTACGGTCCCCGGAGAGGCCCGCGCATGGCGCAGTTGGATTCCTGGTCCAAAAGGGAGCAGAAAACGTATGGGGCCCTTTTCGCTCAGGAGTTTCGTTGCCGAGCAATTGTCTAACCCCGACTAGCACCTAGGGTTAGGGTTACGAAAATGAGGTTTTTTACGGTGCCCGGAGAGGCCCGCGCATGGCGCAGTTGGATTCCTGGTCCAAAAGGGAGCAGAAAACGTATGGGGCCCTTTTCGCTCAGGAGTTTCGTTGCCGAACCATTGCAAATTGCCATACCCACATCTAGGGTTAGGGTTACGAAAATGAGGTTTTTTACGGTGCCCGGAGAGGCCCGCGCATGGCGCAGTTGGATTCCTGGTCCAAAAGGGAGCAGAAAACGTATGGGGCCCTTTTCGCTCAGGAGTTTCGTTGCCGAGCAATTGTCTAACCCCGACTAGCACCTAGGGTTAGGGTTACGAAAATGAGGTTTTTTACGGTGCCCGGAGAGGCCCGCGCATGGCGCAGTTGGATTCCTGGTCCAAAAGGGAGCAGAAAACGTATGGGGCCCTTTTCGCTCAGGAGTTTCGTTGCCGAACCATTGCAAATTGCCATACCCACATCTAGGGTTAGGGTTACGAAAATGAGGTTTTTTACGGTGCCCGGAGAGGCCCGCGCATGGCGCAGTTGGATTCCTGGTCCAAAAGGGAGCAGAAAACGTATGGGGCCCTTTTCGCTCAGGAGTTTCGTTGCCGAGCAATTGTCTAACCCCGACTAGCACCTAGGGTTAGGGTTACGAAAATGAGGTTTTTTACGGTGCCCGGAGAGGCCCGCGCATGGCGCAGTTGGATTCCTGGTCCAAAAGGGAGCAGAAAACGTATGGGGCCCTTTTCGCTCAGGAGTTTCGTTGCCGAACCATTGCAAATTGCCATACCCACATCTAGGGTTAGGGTTACGAAAATGAGGTTTTTTACGGTCCCCGGAGAGGCCCGCGCATGGCGCAGTTGGATTCCTGGTCCAAAAGGGAGCAGAAAACGTATGGGGCCCTTTTCGCTCAGGAGTTTCGTTGCCGAGCAATTGTCTAACCCCGACTAGCACCTAGGGTTAGGGTTACGAAAATGAGGTTTTTTACGGTGCCCGGAGAGGCCCGCGCATGGCGCAGTTGGATTCCTGGTCCAAAAGGGAGCAGAAAACGTATGGGGCCCTTTTCGCTCAGGAGTTTCGTTGCCGAACCATTGCAAATTGCCATACCCACATCTAGGGTTAGGGTTACGAAAATGAGGTTTTTTACGGTGCCCGGAGAGGCCCGCGCATGGCGCAGTTGGATTCCTGGTCCAAAAGGGAGCAGAAAACGTTATGGGCCCTTTTCGCTCAGGAGTTTCGTTGCCGAACCATTGCAAATTGCCATACCCACATCTAGGGTTAGGGTTACGAAAATGAGGTTTTTTACAGTGCCCGGAGAGGCCCGCGCATGGCGCAGTTGGATTCCTGGTCCAAAAGGGAGCAGAAAACGTATGGGGCCCTTTTCGCTCAGGAGTTTCGTTGCCGAGCAATTGTTTAACCCCGACTAGCACCTAGGGTTAGGGTTACGAAAATGAGTTTTTTTACGGTGCCCGGAGAGGCCCGCGCATGGCGCAGTTGGATTCCTGGTCCAAAAGGGAGCAGAAAACGTATGGGGCCCTTTTCGCTCAGGAGTTTCGTTGCCGAACCATTGCAAATTGCCATACCCACATCTAGGGTTAGGGTTACGAAAATGAGGTTTTTTACGGTCCCCGGAGAGGCCCGCGCATGGCGCAGTTGGATTCCTGGTCCAAAAGGGAGCAGAAAACGTATGGGGCCCTTTTCGCTCAGGAGTTTCGTTGCAGAGCAATTGTCTAACCCCGACTAGCACCTAGGGTTAGGGTTACGAAAATGAGGTTTTTTACGGTGCCCGGAGAGGCCCGCGCATGGCGCAGTTGGATTCCTGGTCCAAAAGGGAGCAGAAAACGTATGGGGCCCTTTTCGCTCAGGAGTTTCGTTGCCGAACCATTGCAAATTGCCATACCCACATCTAGTGTTAGGGTTACGAAAATGAGGTTTTTTACGGTGCCCGGAGAGGCCCGCGCATGGCGCAGTTGGATTCCTGGTCCAAAAGGGAGCAGAAAACGTTATGGGCCCTTTTCGCTCAGGAGTTTCGTTGCCGAACCATTGCAAATTGCCATACCCACATCTAGGGTTAGGGTTACGAAAATGAGGTTTTTTACAGTGCCCGGAGAGGCCCGCGCATGGCGCAGTTGGATTCCTGGTCCAAAAGGGAGCAGAAAACGTATGGGGCCCTTTTCGCTCAGGAGTTTCGTTGCCGAGCAATTGTCTACCCCCGACTAGCACCTAGGGTTAGGGTTACGAAAATGAGTTTTTTTACGGTGCCCGGAGAGGCCCGCGCATGGCGCAGTTGGATTCCTGGTCCAAAAGGGAGCAGAAAACGTATGGGGCCCTTTTCGCTCAGGAGTTTCTTTGCCGAACCATTGCAAATTGCCATACCCACATCTAGGGTTAGGGTTACGAAAATGAGGTTTTTTACGGTGCCCGGAGAGGCCCGCGCATGGCGCAGTTGGATTCCTGGTCCAAAAGGGAGCAGAAAACGTATGGGGCCCTTTTCGCTCAGGAGTTTCGTTGCCGAGCAATTGTCTAACCCCGACTAGCACCTAGGGTTAGGGTTACGAAAATGAGGTTTTTTACGGTGCCCGGAGAGGCCCGCGCATGGTGCAGTTGGATTCCTGGTCCAAAAGGGAGCAGAAAACGTATGGGGCCCTTTTCGCTCAGGAGTTTCGTTGCCGAACCATTGCAAATTGCCATACCCACATCTAGGGTTAGGGTTACGAAAATGAGGTTTTTTACGGTGCCCGGAGAGGCCCGCGCATGGCGCAGTTGGATTCCTGGTCCAAAAGGGAGCAGAAAACGTATGGGGCCCTTTTCGCTCAGGAGTTTCGTTGCCGAGCAATTGTCTAACCCCGACTAGCACCTAGGGTTAGGGTTACGAAAATGAGGTTTTTTACGGTGCCCGGAGAGGCCCGCGCATGGAGCAGTTGGATTCCTGGTCCAAAAGGGAGCAGAAAATGTATGGGGCTCTTTTCGCTCAGGAGTTTCGTTGCCGAACCATTGCAAATTGCCATACCCACATCTAGGGTTAGGGTTACGAAAATGAGGTTTTTTACGGTCCCCGGAGAGGCCCGCGCATGGCGCAGTTGGATTCCTGGTCCAAAAGGGAGCAGAAAACGTATGGGGCCCTTTTCGCTCAGGAGTTTCGTTGCCGAGCAATTGTCTAACCCCGACTAGCACCTAGGGTTAGGGTTACGAAAATGAGGTTTTTTACGGTGCCCGGAGAGGCCCGCGCATGGCGCAGTTGGATTCCTGGTCCAAAAGGGAGCAGAAAACGTATGGGGCCCTTTTCGCTCAGGAGTTTCGTTGCCGAGCAATTGTCTAACCCCGACTAGCACCTAGGGTTAGGGTTACGAAAATGAGGTTTTTTACGGTGCCCGGAGAGGCCCGCGCATGGCGCAGTTGGATTCCTGGTCCAAAAGGGAGCAGAAAACGTATGGGGCCCTTTTCGCTCAGGAGTTTCGTTGCCGAACCATTGCAAATTGCCATACCCACATCTAGGGTTAGGGTTACGAAAATGAGGTTTTTTACGGTGCCCGGAGAGGCCCGCGCATGGCGCAGTTGGATTCCTGGTCCAAAAGGGAGCAGAAAACGTATGGGGCCCTTTTCGCTCAGGAGTTTCGTTGCCGAGCAATTGTCTAACCCCGACTAGCACCTAGGGTTAGGGTTACGAAAATGAGGTTTTTTACGGTGCCCGGAGAGGCCCGCGCATGGCGCAGTTGGATTCCTGGTCCAAAAGGGAGCAGAAAACGTATGGGGCCCTTTTCGCTCAGGAGTTTCGTTGCCGAACCATTGCAAATTGCCATACCCACATCTAGGGTTAGGGTTACGAAAATGAGGTTTTTTACGGTCCCCGGAGAGGCCCGCGCATGGCGCAGTTGGATTCCTGGTCCAAAAGGGAGCAGAAAACGTATGGGGCCCTTTTCGCTCAGGAGTTTCGTTGCCGAGCAATTGTCTAACCCCGACTAGCACCTAGGGTTAGGGTTACGAAAATGAGGTTTTTTACGGTGCCCGGAGAGGCCCGCGCATGGCGCAGTTGGATTCCTGGTCCAAAAGGGAGCAGAAAACGTATGGGGCCCTTTTCACTCAGGAGTTTCGTTGCCGAACCATTGCAAATTGCCATACCCACATCTAGGGTTAGGGTTACGAAAATGAGGTTTTTTACGGTGCCCGGAGAGGCCCGCGCATGGCGCAGTTGGATTCCTGGTCCAAAAGGGAGCAGAAAACGTATGGGGCCCTTTTCGCTCAGGAGTTTCGTTGCCGAACCATTGCAAATTGCCATACCCACATCTAGGGTTAGGGTTACGAAAATGAGGTTTTTTTACGGTGCCCGGAGAGGCCCGCGCATGGCACAGTTGGATTCCTGGTCCAAAAGGGAGCAGAAAATGTATGGGGCTCTTTTCGCTCAGGAGTTTCGTTGCCGAGTAATTGTCTAACCCTGACTAGCACCTAGGGTTAGGGTTACGAAAATGAGGTTTTTACGGTGCCCGGAGAGGCCCGCGCATGGCGCAGTTGGATTCCTGGTCCAAAAGGGAGCAGAAAACGTATGGGGCCCTTTTCGCTCAGGAGTTTCGTTGCCGAACCATTGCAAATTGCCAGACCCACATCTAGGGTTAGGGTTACGAAAATGAGGCTAGGAAGGTCGTAGAGAGCTCTAGTTGGGTGCGTTGGAATCAGCATCACCTAATTAGCATAATGGCGGCCACTTCTGGGTTTTACCTACTTCTGTTATTAGGTGCTAGTCGGGGTTAGACAATTGCCATGCGAAAAGGCCTGGCACATTTGGAGGAATATTGATAGAAAACTACCTGTTATTATTGAACCATTACACTTCAGACTCATAGTACCTCACCCCGGGGGTTCACCCAGAAACTTTCAGAGCAAACTGATGTAGCATTTCAGAATAAAAGCCTTCTAACTATTCATATTTCACTGCATCACATGTACATTTGGAGGAATATTGATAGAAAACTACCTGTTATTATTGAACCATTCCACTTCACACTCATAGATTGGTCACATGGCTATTAAAAAAAAACGCAAAAAAATAAAAAATAATAATATCTCCGGAACGGAAGGTCGCACAGTAATGATACTTACACCGTTGGATGCCTCGTCAAAAAGTACATCGCGAGTGACCCGCCCTTTCCGAAAAAACGCTTCCTTAGGGTACTTTAGGGCACATATGTGCATATCCATAAAATCACAATTTCCTCCCTAACCATAACCCTGACCGGGAATCAACAAAGCTTCACCCGATGTACTTTTCCGAGACGGTTCAAATGGGCCCTTGCTCGAGTCTCTCCGACAACGGGAAGTGGTCGAAAACGCCTCTTAAAAGTCCCATGTTCGACCAAAAAAGTTTAAATGGCTGTATCTCGGGAAGTAAAGGTCGTAGAGAGTCGCGGTCGGTTGCGTTGGATTCCCCGTCTAATTCTCTTCAAAATGAAGGAAAAAAAAACGGGGAAAAAAAACGGAAGTGGCTCCCTAACTCCGGAACGGAAGGTCCCTGGCCTGTAAAAAGTCGTTTTTCGGGCTCCTCGCCAAATTTCGAGTCGTTAGAGTGGTCAAATGGCTATTAAAAAAAAAACGCAAAAAAATAAAAAATAATAATATCTCCGGAACGGAAGGTCGCACAGTAATGATACTTACACCGTTGGATTCCTCGTTGAAAAGTACATCGCGAGTGACCCGCCCCTTCCCGAAAAAACGCTTCCTTAGGGTACTTTAGGGCACATATGTGCATATCCATAAAATCACAATTTCCTCCCTAACCATAACCCTGACCGGGAATCAACAAAGCTTCACCCGATGTACTTTTCCGAGACGGTTCAAATGGGCCCTTGCTCGAGTCTCTTCGACAACGGGAAGTGGTCGAAAACGCCTCTTAAAAGTCCCATGTTCGACCAAAAAAGTTTAAATGGCTGTATCTCGGGAAGTAAAGGTCGTAGAGAGTCGCGGTCGGTTGCGTTGGATTCCCCGTCTAATTCTCTTCAAAATGAAGGGAAAAAAAAAAGAAAAAAAAAACGGAAGTGGCTCCCTAACTCCGGAACGGAAGGTCCCTGGCCTGTAAAAAGTCGTTTTTCGGGCTCCTCGCCAAATTTCGAGTCGTTAGAGTGGTCAAATGGCTATTAAAAAAAAACGCAAAAAAATAAAAAATAATAATATCTCCGGAACGGAAGGTCGCACAGTAATGATACTTACACCGTTGGATTCCTCGTCGAAAAGTACATCGCGAGTGACCCGCCCCTTCCCGAAAAAACGCTTCCTTAGGGTACTTTAGGGCACATATGTGCATATCCATAAAATCACAATTTCCTCCCTAACCATAACCCTGACCGGGAATCAACAAAGCTTCACCCAATGTACTTTTCCGAGACGGTTCAAATGGGCCCTTGCTCGAGTCATTCTGACAACGGGAAGTGGTCGAAAACGCCTCTTAAAAGTCCCATGTTTGACCAAAAAAGTTTAAATGGCTGTATCTCGGGAAGTAAAGGTCGTAGAGAGTCGCGGTCGGTTGCGTTGGATTCCCCGTCTAATTCTCTTCAAAATGAAGGGGGAAAAAAAAAAAAAAAAAAAAAACGGAAGTGGCTCCCTAACTCCGGAACGGAAGGTCCCTGGCCTGTAAAAAGTCGTTTTTCGGGCTCCTCGCAAAATTTCGAGTCGTTAGAGTGGTCAAATGGCTATTAAAAAAAAAACGCAAAAAAATAAAAAATAATAATATCTCCGGAACGGAAGGTCGCACAGTAATGATACTTACACCGTTGGATTCCTCGTCGAAAAGTACATCGCGAGTGACCCGCCCCTTCCCGAAAAAACGCTTCCTTAGGGTACTTTAGGGCACATATGTGCATATCCATAAAATCACAATTTCCTCCCTAACCATAACCCTGACCGGGAATCAACAAAGCTTCACCCGATGTACTTTTCCGAGACGGTTCAAATGGGCCCTTGCTCGAGTCTCTCCGACAACGGGAAGTGGTCGAAAACGCCTCTTAAAAGTCCCATGTTCGACCAAAAAAGTTTAAATGGCTGTATCTCGGGAAGTAAAGGTCGTAGAGAGTCGCGGTTGGTTGCGTTGGATTCCCCGTCTAATTCTCTTCAAAATGAAGGGGGGGAAAAAAAAAAAAAAAAAAAAACGGAAGTGGCTCCCTAACTCCGGAACGGAAGGTCCCTGGCCTGTAAAAAGTCGTTTTTCGGGCTCCTCGCCAAATTTCGAGTCGTTAGAGTGGTCAAATGGCTATTAAAAAAAAAACGCAAACAAATAAAAAATAATAATATCTCCGGAACGGAAGGTCGCACAGTAATGATACTTACACCGTTGGATTCCTCGTCGAAAAGTACATCGCGAGTGACCCGCCTCTTCCCGAAAAAACGCTTCCTTAGGGTACTTTAGGGCACATATGTGCATATCCATAAAATCACAATTTCCTCCCTAACCATAACCCTGACCGGGAATCAACAAAGCTTCACCCGATGTACTTTTCCGTGACGGTTCAAATGGGCCCTTGCTCAAGTCTCTCCGACAACGGGAAGTGGTCGAAAACGCCTCTTAAAAGTCCCATGTTCGACCAAAAAAGTTTAAATGGCTGTATCTCGGGAAGTAAAGGTCATAGAGAGTCGCGGTCGGTTGCGTTGGATTCCCCGTCTAATTCTCTTCAAAATGAAGGGGGAAAAAAAAAAAAAAAAAAAAAACGGAAGTGGCTCCCTACCTCCGGAACGGAAGGTCCCTGGCCTGTAAAAAGTCGTTTTTCGGGCTCCTCGCCAAATTTCGAGTCGTTAGAGTGGTCAAATGGCTATAAAAAAAAACGCAAAAAAATAAAAAAATAATAATATCTCCGGAACGGAAGGTCGCACAGTAATGATACTTACACCGTTGGATTCCTCGTCGAAAAGTACATTGCGAGTGACCCGCCCCTTCCTGAAAAAACGCTTCCTTAGGGTACTTTAGGGCACATATATGCATATCCATAAAATCACAATTTCCTCCCTAACCATAACCCTGACCGGGAATCAACAAAGCTTCACCCAATGTACTTTTCCATGACGGTTCAAATGGGCCCTTGCTCGAGTCTCTCCGACAACGGGAAGTGGTCGAAAACGCCTCTTAAAAGTCCCATGTTCGACCAAAAAAGTTTAAATGGCTGTATCTCGGGAAGTAAAGGTCGTAGAGAGTCGCGGTTGGTTGCGTTGGATTCCCCGTCTAATTCTCTTCAAAATGAAGGAAAAAAAAAAAAAAAAAAAAAAAAAAACGGAAGTGGCTCCCTAACTCCGGAACGGAAGGTCCCTGGCCTGTAAAAAGTCGTTTTTCGGGCTCCTCGCCAAAGGTCGTAGAGAGCTCGTGAAGGATGCGTTGGAATCAGCGTCACCTAATTAGCATAATGGCGGCCACTTCCTGGTTACAAAAATAAGAACTACAAAAAAATAAAGAACTACAACTCCGGCTAGGAAGGTCGTAGAGAGCTCGTGAAGGATGCGTTGGAATCAGCGTCACCTAATTAGCATAATGGCGACCACTTCCTGGTTACAAAAATAAGAACTACAAAAAAATAAAGAACTACAACTCCGGCTAGGAAGGTCGTAGAGAGCTCGTGAAGGATGCGTTGGAATCAGCGTCACCTAATTAGCATAATGGCGGCCACTTCCTGGTTACAAAACTAAGAACTACAAAAAAATAAAGAACTACAACTCCGGCTAGGAAGGTCGTAGAGAGCTCGTGAAGGATGCGTTGAAATCAGCGTCACCTAATTAGCATAATGGCGGCCACTTCCTGGTTACAAAAATAAGAACTACAAAAAAATAAAGAACTACAACTCCGGCTAGGAAGGTCGTAGAGAGCTCGTGAAGGATGCGTTGGAATCAGCGTCACCTAGTTAGCCTAAAAAAACTACTTCCGGTTTTACAAAATAAAAGAAAATGAACGAAACAGGAAGTAGAATTTCCCTTGCTCGGATCAACGTCAAAAGTAGTTTTAGGGGTCCTCGCAATATTTCCAGTCGTTAGAGTGGTCACATGGCTATGAAAGAAAAAAAAACTTCAAAATAAAATAAAAAATACTAAAATTACTAAAAAACAGAATAACTCCGGCTAGGAAGGTCGTAGAGAGCTCCGGTTGGGTGCGTTGGAATCAGCGTCACCTAGTTAGCCTAAAAAAAACTACTTCCGGTTTTACAAAATAAAAGAAAATGAACGAAACAGGAAGTAGAATTTGGTTCCTCACAATATTTCCAGTCGTTAGAGTGGTCACATGGCTATGAAAGAAAAAAAAAACTTCAAAATTTTTATAAAATAAAAAAATACTAAAATTACTAAAAAACAGAATAACTCCGGCTAGGAAGGTCGTAGAGAGCTCCGGTTGGATGCGTTGGAATCAGCGTCACCTAGTTAGCCTAAAAAAAACTACTTCCGGTTTTACAAAATAAAAGAAAATGAACGAAACAGGAAGTAGAATTTCCCTTGCTCGGATCAACGTCAAAAGTAGTTTTTCGGGTTCCTCACAATATTTCCAGTCGTTAGAGTGGTCACATGGCTATGA
>NW_028152143.1:50000-108702 GCF_964638095.1 Poromitra crassiceps
ATTTGACGTTGTTCTCCACTAGCCATTTAAAAGTCTTGCCGACGAAGCGGCCAAACGGCAGGACCAGCTTCCCGAGGTATTGGGCCTCAGTAGGCCTCTCCAGCCCACAGCGCCTTTTTGCTAAAGACAAAACATTTTATGACCTCAGTGAACAAACAAGCTAAAGCTCTAGTGCACCACATTAGGTTGTCATTGTTGAAGTATGAATGCAATGCCAAGCTGTTACCTTCCTCGAAGGCAGTCTTCGGATCCAGCAGTATGTGGTCCTGTTGGCCCACAGACTGACCTTTGACCTTGGCCTCCTTTGAAGCCCTCAAAAGGCATTGTTGCCTCTCTGCTGGCGCACTGGTGTCCATCATTGATATGGCTTCAATGATGCAAACTGCTGCACTCAATGTAAATGTTGAACATAATACACAGAAGTGTATGTGCTAATGTACAGTCTCACTTATACAGCCACTGTTTATCACTGCGCTATACGAAGCTATTTGGTCCCTGCGTGGATCCCGTATGTATGTGACGTTACTGCTCAAGTTACTACTGCGCATGTGCGAAATAAACTTCCTCTTCCTGCCCAGCCAAATACAGTGTGTGGACGTGCGTTATTGCGCTCTGCGAGCTAGCTACTATTGAATCTGTTATCCAACATACTTAACACGTATGTATAGACATTGCGCTTTGATATGACCAGTGCAACAGTAAATATTGTATATAGTTTCAATTTGGTGTTTATAATAAACGGGAACCTCACCCAAAGATAATTCTCTGTGTGGACATTCACTCACTTAACTAGTGGAAACACTATTTTGAACAGTTAGTCATCATAGATGGAAAGAGCTCAGTGCTGTTTTATGCTGTCTTTCGCCTATCCTCACTCATTGGTTTGTTTGTGTGTGAAGGGCTAGGTAATGTGGCCTAAATGTTTCCCTATTGAACCGCTTAAAAATCCATGCAATTTGAAATGCAAAAATGAATTTGAGTCGCCGGCAAGCCGTCAGAAGTGGTCACTGCACGGAATTGAACCGCGTCCCGGAACCAGGAGTCCAACACCAGTGACGGTTTTTCAGGCTACAGGCGACCCATTAAATCTAGTGTTTGTACGGTATATTGTTTAAAGTGACCTACATTTGATTGACATATAGATTGGAATATAATCTGACTTTGGATCCATTTAAATGGCAGATAAAGCTCTTTGAAAAGAGGTTTGGTTGAGTATTAAAGATAATTGCAGTCTAATCCAGATAGAGGATAATCTTAATAGTCCAATATAACTTTTTAGCTTGTTCTCTCTCTCTCTCACACACACACACACACACACACACACACACACACACACAGAAGAAGAAACAGAATTACAGGAGAACCCCTCACAAGCTGTTGGTTGTGTGTAACCCAGGTCATGAAAGGTTACCATGTAAAGAACAAGACGCTTACTGGAGGGTGGAGGGGCCCGGGCTTTCCGGGGGGGGGGGGGGGAGCGGCCGCCCTCTTCTCCTGGTCCCAGCCGTGCACGTAGCACTGGAGCATGTGCATGGCTGACCCTGGCGCACACACACGCTCTCTCCTCACCCGGCTCACATAGCTATGAGCACAAAACATCAGAGCAGTGATTCACACAGCATCACACACACACAATTGTACACACACAATCCATTACAACACTTACCCTGGGAGCCCAGGGCTGGTGGACTCATAGAGCCCGGCGTAGGTCTCCTGGCTGTGTGGACCAAAACCCACCAGCCCTCACCGACACGGTAATCCATTCTGCAAAATGACAGCACAGATTTTGAGCTAGTTACATTACATTTACATTAACATTATGACATTTAGCAGACGCTTCTGTCCAAAGCGACTTACAATATCACATTTTGTCAACAGTAGAACTATGCAACACAATCAATGACAGCTAAGACATTTTGATTGACCAAGGTAGCATCCTGTAGAAAGTAGTTTGAGAAGGACTATTTATTAGTTAGTCTTCACGACATGACAGATCAAATAAAACAAAATATACTACCAAAGAGATTAGAGCAAAGATAAGCATATTCATTCAATTCAAAGCTTACAGTGTTATCACTTTTACATTCTGCAATGCAATGCTGCACACAGGCCAGCTAGAAAGATGCATTTATGCCAATTTTCCTAGGTTTGAGAGTAAGCTATGCATGCAAGCTAGACATGTCACTTTCAAAGCTGCACAGGCAGCAACGAGTGTTATCAATTTTACATTCTGCAATGCAATGCATGTCAACAACATGACACATGTCACTTTCAAAGCTACACACGCAGCAACGACCATTAGGCAGAGTTACAGACAGCACAGCTAGAAATATGTAATTCAACAGTTTGATGACTTGACAGATGTTTACAGTAACGTTATCAGCAAGTCAACACGATACAGTCGGTTAACGTTAAATTCTCCACACAGCAAAGCGGCGGCCTTAACGCAGCAGCGGCATAGTTGGGTTATTTTAAGCATATTAAATGGATTGCACGGCAACACCAATCAATTCGGCATACATTTAATTCACATACAATAACTATTACAACATAAACCCCGGGCTGTCCTCGCCCTTTTGAGGCTCGGCGAAAACGGCATGTATTTGAATGGAGTTTGGCGAACAGAGTTTCGCCCTGCAAATAACGTTACGTTACGTTTTTCCTCTCAACAAGACTCGCTTTTATCGCATAATTAGATATAAAATCCAGCTCTTACCTCTTAGCGTGGAGAAATTCTCTGTTCTGGCGAAATAATACAATCCAACTGTGACTGTTACTGTGTGACTTTCGACGGCAGAAAAATGGCGGCTTTGAAAGACTTTGTTGAGGGTGGGTGGGGCGACTGGGGGGGGGGCAGCCCAGGACCAATGAGAGGAAGGGACAATAGCCTGCAGCAGCCCAGGACCAATGAGAGGAAGGGACAATAGGCAAGGCGGGTCCTTGCCGGTGGCACAAGCCAATGGCGCGGGAGTGAAAGAGGGAAACCCCACCTTTCTCCCAAAGGTGGGGTGGAACAAGACCGGCACAAAGGGGAGAGTAGATTGGAATCCTGTAGGGATTGAAGAAGACGGTGTCCGTTTTACACACACACACACACACACACACACACACACACACACACACACACACACACACACACACACACACACACACACACACACACACACACACACACACACCCAGTGATGAGAGTGAGAGAGTGCATCACTGCCCTCCTCTGGCCACGTGAAGAACTGCAACAATCAATAAAGAGTTCTAATCCTCTCATTCACTATAAGTCTATCTCTCACAGACACATACACACCTACACACACACAAACCTACACACGCACACACACACGCACGCACACGCACACACACACACACACACACACACACACACACGCACACACACACACACACACACGCACGCACACATTCTTCTTCCCTTATAGATTCCATGCCTGCCGTGTGGCTGATGTCTTCTCCTTCCTTATAGGTTCCTTGCCTGCCGTCTGGCTGATGTCTAATCCTCTCATTCACTATAAGTTTATCTCTCACAGACACATACACACCTACACACACACAAACCTACCCACGCACACACACGCGCACACACACACACACGCGCACACACACACACACACACACACGCGCAGTCGCGCACACACACACCCACTGATGAGAGTGAGAGAGTGTGTCACTGCCCTCCTCGGGCAACGCGAAGAACTGCAACAATCCATAAACAGCTCTAATCCTCTCATTCACTCCCAGTATCTCTCTCTCTCTCATTGTCACACACACACACACACACACACACACACACACACACACACACACACACACACGCACACACACACACACATGTGCGCACGCACACACACTGATGAGAGTGAGAGAGTGTGTCACTGCCCTCCTCTGGTCGTGCAAAGAACTGCAACAATCCTACTCTCCCCTTTGTTCCAGTCTTGTTCCACCCCACCTTTGGGAGAAATGTGTGTGACTCCCGCGCCATTGGCTTGTGCCACCGGCAAGGACCCGCCTTACACTCGCCGGAGACCCACCCCTCTCGGGTGGGCGGGGACCCCCGGCGGGGGCCGCAGCCCACCCGAGCCGCGACGCCCCGACCGGTCCCGCGGCCGGTCTCGTCGCGGACTCTCCCGGTACCAAAACGCTCGCCCGAAATCGGGCCGTTACTCGGCCGTAACGTCCCAATTTACCGAACGGCGACGACCGACAGCTTTAAGAGGCAGGGCGACGAGAGTTATGACAGACAGACGTGCGAGCCACTCAGCACCGCAGACAGACGAGCCACTCAGAGCGGTGCTGCGTTAGCGTCAGCTGTTGCCAGGCAACAAGTATAATAGCCTATAATGTTCATATATTCACTTCAATGTCAATGTAGTATTACAATGCATTACAATACAAACGTTATCGCCTACTACTCAAAAGCCTATAATATAATAGCCTATAATGTTCATATATTCACTTCAATGTCAATGTAGTATTACAATGCATTACAATACAAACGTTATCGCCTACTACTCAAAAGCCTATAATCTAATAGCCTATAATGTTCATATATTCACTTCAATGTCAATGTAGTATCACTATCGCCTACTACTACTGTACTACATGTATAATATGTAATAGCCTATAAATAAAATAATCTAATCTAATATATAATAAAATCAAATATAAAATATCTAATAGCCTATAATGTTCATATATTCACTTCAATGTCAATGTAGTATCACTATCGCCTACTACTACTGTACTACATGTATAATATGTAATAGCCTATAAATAAAATAATCTAATCTAATATATAATAAAATCAAATATAAAATATCTAATAGCCTATAATGTTCATATATTCACTTCAATGTCAATGTAGTGCTACAATGGAATAACTGACTGAGTCATCATGAAAGACAGGACAGAGGATATACCGGTAAACAGTCTTTATTTTTTAACCAGAAAATCAACCAAATAAAGGCAAAAGCCAAAAACACACTAATACACACACACACACACACTTCAAACCACACTTTGAATCAAAATGTCTTTTAGATCTCCTCTCTGCCAGGCTGTGGCCAAAATGTCTTTCATCTCCTCTCTGCCAGCCACAGCTCTGCGGATTTGCAGCTATGCTGCACGCAGTGGTGCTCGCCAGCATGCTGGCTGTGGCCATAGGCCGCCTGCTTTGGCTGACCACAGAGCTGACAAATGTGCATTTTGTGGGGTTTGGTTTGACGCTTATTTTTATTTTTTTGGCCAGCGGCTCTCAGCCTATTCGACTTAGTGGTCCTGGGCATCACCTGGTCCTCCGGCGTGCGCTGTTGTCCAACCCACTGTGCCACGGCCATCCCTCCTTGCTCTATTGAGCAGAAAAATTTGCCCTTGTAGAAGGCATGACCGGTCTGCCAGTGTCTGGGTTGACCGCACACGTCACAGACCTGGCCAGGGATGCCCCAGCACCTGGACTGCGTGTCCCCCTGCTCCAGAAGGGCGCTGTCCTCGGAGCGTTGTTTTTTTCTCCTCCAAAGGGTCATTTTGCCTGTCCCTGTCTTTCTGCAGGTTCCAGTCGAGGTGGATGGGGCATTTGAGCCCCCCGAGGCCACAGGAACTGGAGAGGGAGAGCTGCTGGGAGACGGCAAACAGGATGGATCCATGTAGGAGCCGCAGGAGCTGGAGAGCGAGGAGCTGGAGGTCTTGTCCATCGTAGTGGGAGACAAGTTTTCAGAAGTTCCCCCTTTCTCTGTGTATATAAGCCCACAGGGTGGGGAAATCTCCTCTCTAGTCAGCCACCCCCACTTAACACCTTGGGGCAGCTTTCCCAGGGTGATCAAAGACATCCTCAGACACTTGAACAGTTGAGCCCGTGTTTCAATCAATTTCAATACACTTCACAGAACAGAACAGAGTGAATGTCATGAACATATAATAAAAAGATTCAAAAATATATGTGTACATATAAATGTCCAGAACTACTGTGGGGACCAGGGGATGGAGGCTCTGGCATGTAGAGTCTGTGGGCTCTGTGGGTTGTCACCCGGCCGGGCTCCTCCTATACAGCTCACCGTGCGCTAAGTATATTAGAAGACAAAAAAGAAAATCTTATCAGACACACTGATCATAAACAACACAAACTAATAAGGTCAACAGATATACAACTGAGTGAAAATAACATATAACAGTACAATTAAACACACTAGACAGAGAAAAACATTAAATAGACCACTAAACTGACCTCTTTTCCTCCTCCAGCTTCCTCCTTTTCTCTGCCTTCCAGTTGTCGACTGAGAGGCCGCCTGCAGCAGTGGAGCAGAAGTGCTCGCCCATGAAGAAGCTGTGCCCATATTGGAGTGTTCTTGGCTGCCGGCACTTGCGGCACTTCTGCACCACTGGCGTCTTCTTCGCCGCAGGTTGACTCTGGGTCATCCAGTCATCGGCGTGCTGTGCATATTGCCTCTCCAGCGCCTCGGCCTCCTGCTGCTTTCTCCGCCACGCGGTGGTACGTGGCACAGAGGGGGCGGCTGCGGTAGGAGCAGGGTCCGGCACAGGTGGAGCACCAGCAGTCGGGGCAGCTGAGGCGCTGGAGGAGGGCACCTCAAACATGGCCAGCTCATACATCGCCGGTGCCAGGGGCCCTCTACTGCTGACCGCCAGACCAGAGGTGTCCCGCGAGAGGTGGAAGTCCAGAGGCTGGTCAGGCTTTACCGGCTGCTTTAGCAGAACCTTCGGGGGTGGGAGGGGCTCTCCGGCGGCCTCGGAGGTGCTGGGTTTCGGCACGGCCACGGTGAGGGTCTGCACCGCCTCGGTCTTGGTGAGCCTCGAGTTCCTGATGAAAAATTAAAACAAAAGAAACAATTACTACTTCCGAAAAATCCTGACAGACATCCATTCGGTCAGTCACAGCGTGACAAGTGAAATGAGGTCTTACCAAAGCCCAAGGGTGCGCCGGTTGACCTCCATCAGCTGTATGGAGGTGTTGTCCTGGAGGGCCTTGCAACTGCAGACATTGTGCCTGATCTGCGTGTAGTCCCTCTGGACGACACCAAAGCGGTTGACCTGGGCGCCCGCTATCTTCTGCCCCGCAGGATGGAGGCGACACAGCTCCCTGAAGACAGCCTCCATCAGGCGGCTGTCATCAGGAGACGCTGCCGCTCCTGAGCCACACCCTAAGACAACACTGCACACAGACGCAGCATGTTAAGAGTTAGACAGAGCAGAGTAAACAAACACAAAACACATTTGTGTTGAATGGATATCTTCCCCCCCCAAAAAAACAGGTTTAAAACCCACATTCACATGTTGGCAACGCTTACCGGTTCACACTGTCGACCCCTGGGGTGTGTGTGGTCCGCACTCTGGACTTAAAGCGTCCCTTGTCCAGCCTGTCCTGGTGACGCGCAGGGAGGGAGATGGGAGCCTTGTCCCTCTCTGACAGTTTCTGCCAGAGGGCGACAATCTCCCCCGCCTGACGCTGCGTCACAAAGGCATCGTGACGCAGCTCCACCAGGGCGCGGGCCAGCCTGCACACGTGCTGGTAGCCACCATGACCATCCGGTCCGATCGCGTCCTAAGAAATGTCATGAACACAAGTCAAGTTTATCAGAGGCAGTTTAAAGTGCCTCTGAGAAAAACAGAGACAATAAAATTCACAAACACATGATCACAGTGACTAAAGGCAATATAGTAACAGCTTACCTCATCATCCTCTTGGGATGGAGCTGGCTGTGAGCCGGAGGTGGACGCGGAGACGGAGGCAGCTGTGTGTGAGGTGGAGGGGGAGGCAGCGTGGGAGGCGGAGGCAGCTGTGTGTGAGGTGGAGGGGGAGGCAGCGTGGGAGGGGGAGGCAGCTGTGTGTGAGGTGGAGGGGGAGGGGGAGGCAGCGTGGGAGGCGGAGGCAGCTGTGTGTGAGGTGGAGGGGGAGGGGGAGGCAGCGTGGGAGGCGGAGGCAGCTGTGTGTGAGGTGGAGGGGGAGGCAGCGTGGGAGGCGGAGGCAGCTGTGTGTGAGGTGGAGGGGGAGGGGGAGGCAGCGTGGGAGGGGGAGGCAGCTGGCGAGGTGGTTGTCCCGCCCAACAAGACATGGTGTGGCACATCATGACAGCGGTCCAGGAAATTGAGGTCGTCCTCCTCGAAGCCCTCATCCTCCTCTTTCTCCAACACGCCCTCTTCCTCATCAGCCTCCTCGCTGCCCTCATCTTTCCCATCTTTCTCCTCGGTGCCCAGGTGCTGCGGCAGTGGGGGTTTGCCTGTCTGCTCGTACAGGTACTGCAACCCGATCAGCTCCCCTGGAAAACACGCACACAGAGACAGACAGACAGACCATTACATCAGTTTACCAGGTGACAGGCTGTGGGACCGCTTCAATAAAATGGACTCGCCCTGATAACTCACCAGTGTACTTCCTGGGCACAGCATAGGTTTCAACCAGCGTCTCAGCCAGGAGTTCCTGGGTCAGCAGGTTGAAGTTGTGCTGGAGCCCGGCACTGTAGCAGCGCGCTGCCGTCCGGTTGCCACCCTCCACTGCTGCCCTGGCACGGTTCTCATTCCACCTGGCCAGGCCCTCCAGCAGGAAGACCTGGAAGTGGAGGGCACTGGTAGAAGTGCCTTGAACAAGAGTGGAGAGGAAATCAAACAATCAATCAAAGTCTATTTAGAGTGCAAATAAAAATCCAATAAAAACAACATAAATAGTGCATCTCAATAAGGTGGCATAGTGAATAGTAAATAAGTTCTAGACACCCAGCTGTTTGCTCTTCCCTTTATCTCCTCCAGCTACAAAATGAAAATGCTTACCTGGAATGAACCGGCACAGGTGGAGGTGAAAGGACTCCAGGGAAGTGGAGCCTCTGGCACACCTGAAAACAGGGAGTATGACCCCTCCCCGGGTCACCTGCCCCGTCTTGGTGTACAGCTCCACTCCCGGAGGATCCTGGATGCAGTGGATGTGACGGCGCTGCGTGCTCCAGATTTCCCCCATTCTGGCGCGGTCAATGAGGGGGACGCCCAAGCTGTCCTTCATCTCCCAGAAGCTGTCCAGATTTTCCTGGATGAGCCGCACCGTCTCCTCCGCACCTCGTGTGCGGCGGCGGCAGTGCTGGGCTTTCTCCCTGAGAGACAGCCTGGGCCCCCGGGCCTCGGTCAGGCGGGCCAGGTCGCCGCTGTCCCACTCGAACATGGCGAATGACAGCCTCCCCATGAAGAGGCCGTACAGCTGGTGGCTTTCGGTGGTCAAGCCCCTTGAGAGATAGAAAGAAAGACAGAGAATTTTAGATGTGAAATGTGGGAGCAATGTGGAGCAAGTGTTTGATTTTTATTTTTATTTTTGGTTTAGGAAAAAAGTATTCAAATCATCCAACCTTGCGAAGCGACGCATCAGGTGCCACACGTCCAGCCGCACCACCAGCTGGTCCCAGCCGTGGAACATGGCCGCGGTCTTGGGCGGCCCGCGGACGGCACAGCAGTCCCGGTCCACGTAGAGGACCTTTGGAGGGGCCTTCCCGGCGTCACCGTACCGCCGCACCAGTCCGTCCACCATGGGCTGGAGGCTGTCCCCCTCAGCCTCTGTGAGAACGGACATGAGGACCTGCCCGTCCTCATTTCCCACGTTGGTGACCCAACCAGCCGTGTCGCGCGCTTCCCCCGCAAGCTTGTTGGTGATCTGTGGAATGATGACAGATACATTAAAAACCCGAGGTCGTTCAGTATGACACATAACATTACACAGAATTAGTGTAAGTGCAGGTTTCTTCAAACAACATCATAACTAAAGCTTGCCTTCTTGGTGGAGTCCATCTTGAGGATGTCTCCAAAGATGGACGTCACCCTGGCCTTTGCCTCGTCTAGTCGGGGCAGGGCGTCCCGGACATAGACGGACATCAGCCACTTGAGGCGGGGTACCGGGTGCATCGGTTTTACGGTCACCGGTGGCCGCGGTACACCCGGCACACGGAGCTTGCGCATCGCGGACAGGTAGCGCGTTGAGCGCATCATCCACTCTTCGCTGTGCTGCTCCACCAGGGTGCGCTCCCTTATTTGGGCAATGACTACCTTGTCACAGGCCGACCTGTTAGAGAAAAGTACAAAGACAAAGAGACATGAAGGTCATGTCAATATGAAGAAATATTACAGTGAGTAACTTACTTCTATACATTAATTACATACTTAATCATTTCAATTCATTAATGACTTACTTGAACGTGAGAACAGCTGGGAAGAGCACACGGTGCCCGGGGTCCAGCTGGTCCAAGACGGCCCGATCCCAGCCCGCAACCTTCTTCCCACACGCCGCCTTGCCACTGCACTCCAGGTACTCCGTGCCCATGAAGTACCACCCAGTCACGTCCAGCACCCTCCTAATGGTCCGGTAGTGCCCTGAGCTCCGGAGGTGGCACCGGAGCTTGAATGCCCACATATATATATATATATATACACATACTGTAATAAAGTAAATAGACTTGATTAATATAGCACTTCTAAAAACAGCAACTACTAATTTGATAGTGAAAATGCACAGGCCGAACACTAAACATTGACAATAAAAGAAATGTTAACATACTGTAGTGGCCTCCAGAGGAAGAATCGGCACAGGAAGAAGGCGTGGGGTGAACAAGGCCCTGCCCAGCCACTCATGCTGCTCCTCTGGCAGTGTCAGCCTCCAGCTGTTAGGCAGCAGCTGCAACACAGCAAGACACAGCGCCACCCTCAGAGACGGCACAACGTAACATCTATTTCCTAATATTTCCACACAAAAGCATTCACACTGGAGAGAAGCGTCTGCCAAATGACGAAATGTAATGTAATGTAATATAAGCTCATTCAGATTCTGACAATACTGGAGATATTCAGCTTGACTGGGCGTACCTCAGCACCGGTGTGCGGGCGACCCACAAGTGCAGGTGGTGGCTGCGCTAGTCTCTCAGCCCTGCGGCGGACGTGGTGGGCTGGGTCCTCCGCTGGTGCCGTGTGAGCTGTGGGAGTTTACAGTTTAGGGTTAGCTGCAAATGACAGACTGTCACTCTGTAACATGGAGTGCATAAGTGATACACCAGTATAACACTAGAAGCTGTAAGATCAATTGCAACTGTAAGATCAATGATTCATGCTATACTACTGAAATGAAAGAATAGCACTGCTATGCAAGTGAAATGAAGGAAAGAAAGCAAACACTTTTCTTTCATTTAAATGAAAGGACAAAAGCACAGGTGAATGATTGAAGGTTCAATGATATGATTAGTGCAGGTTGCAAGTGAAATGGCAACTATTTACTCTACAGACAGACACGACAAAGGGATTATTGACAAGACAACTACGTGTTCTACACCAGAGAGAGCGTGTTAAGCCGCGAGCAAGACATGATTGATGAAATTAAATGGTGGAAGCAGCCAGATAGAATTCAGCAGACACTTGAGCCACTACAACTACTGCCAAGAGGATGGCCTACCTACCCACACTTACCTTGTATATCTGCTATATACCCGCTATATACCTTTTTTAACAACATAAAAACAGGGAAAACAAGTCAATTTACTCTTAATTTACAGACGTCTTATTCTGGTTTATTCAGATTGTGTGTGCACGTGTGTGTGTACTCACAGGTGTCAACCTCACTGGCACTGTCAAGGAGATCGCTGTCCGATATCTCCTGAGAGCCGGCGGATGCAGCGCCTGCTTACACAAACACAGTAGCAGCAGAATTAACAAGAGGGTCTTTTCAACAAGCTGTTGTTGGTGTGTGTAAAGAACTGCGAACAGTAACACACTGTAATGTAAAGTAATGTAATGTGATGAACAGGGTGCTTACTGCAGACAGGAGGGTGCTTGGCTCTCACGACAGCCCTGGCAGCAGCAGCAGCCCTGGTCTCCTGTTCCCGGCCCAACAGATAGTACTGGAGCGCGCCCATCTGTGACCCCTCAGACTTGAGCTGCTCCCTCTTCACCCAAGCCACATAGCTATAAACAGGATGACAACAAATCAAAACAGTTGTATTAGATTGGGTGTAGGATAGGCTGGTGTAGTGGGGGATTGTTGCACTTACAATACTTACCTTATTATCTGTTTGTTGGACGAGCCATAGAGGCCAGCGTAGGTCTCGGCTGCGTGGGCCCCAAACCCCACCAGCGTCTGGTCCAGGTGCCTCACCCCCAAGGAGCCATCAGTCACCCTAATAGAATGATCTTTATTGTTATTGTACTCGGTACAGGTGGATCTCCTTCAAGAGCCTGGTTAAAATTGTGTCAAAAACAAGAACATTTCCTCCATATAATTTCAAACAAATATGGTGTTCCTTATCAGATAGTGTCGGTCTGCTGTTTTTACACTCTATGATACATTCTGTTTCACATTTGAGTTACTGCTTGACCAGCTAGTCTATGACAGTTACGTACCTATGTGTAGCCGAGCTTATTTTATTTATTTTATTTTGTTTGTTTATTTGTCCCGATGTCTGTTGTATTAGTGAACTTCCCCTAAATCTATTCTTTCTAATAGGTCCCACCCTACTGGTTTAACTACGTTAGTTTTTTGTTCCCCTGGGGTGGTATTTTGGTGTTACACGCCCGGACGCAAATTGCAGTTGCACTACCTTGTTGCCGGGTAGGTCACGTTCTCCATTTGCTCTCTCGTTTGATTTAGATATTTATATTTTCTTTAACTTAAAACGACACTATCCTGCTGTACAGAGCACTGTAAAATGCTAGTGAACTCATTGATCCTGCCTCCTTAGAGTGGAGAGTTTTTATTTCGTTTTCAGGCTGTTATGTTTTATTTAGCTAAGCTAGTTAGCTTCCCGCTAGCCAGTGGCTCTGTGCCTTTGCTGACGTTGGGTCTGGGCGCAGTCAGTACGCGGCGTGTGCCGTTCAGAGTCACGTTATGTTATATGGGTCATAAGGTGTAATGTGTATAGTAGGTTTATGTGTGTTTCTGTGATTCCTTTTTGTAGAGATATGTGGAGAGAGAGACGTGAAGTGGTGTGTGACACCGTGTTTTTGTCTTACATGTGAAGGTATGTTTGCTCAATGTGTTTACTTTAAAATAATATTTTGCACTAGAAAAGAGAGAATTGGGTTTATGTGGGGGGATTGTGAATGTATTTTGAATCTTGTATATTTTTTAATGCACTTTATTTTGTCTATCTTTATATGCCATTTTATATTGTATATTGTACATTAGAATTGTATAATGAAAAATGGCAGTTGCACTACCTTGTTGCCGGAGATATGTGGAGAGAGAGACGTGAAGTGGTGTGTGACACCGTGTTTTTGTCTTACATGTGAAGTAAACCCAGTGATCCCAGCAACGGTGTGTGCCTGTCATTCAGCCAACATCATAACATCCAAATACACAACGCAGAATAGTGGCTGTTACATATGCGTGCGGAGCGCCGTGACAAACTCTGGAAAGAGCTGCGTGTAGGTGTTGAGGGCGTCCTTGTTGGCCATGGGGGGAGACATGCTGGTCACCCCGGCCTCTCTCTCCTTCAGGTGTGAGGCCAGCAAGTGGCAGGTCCAGCCCACATCGTGGCAGAGCAGCCACTTGAAGGTTTGACCCCGGTACTTGCCAAACTGGACCTCGCTCTCACTGAGGACCAGCTGGCGGCACGCGGGGTCTCCTCCGCCTGCAACGACCCGACCCTTCCCCTGCTCGCTCACCTCTTCAGACGTCTTCACGATCCACGCCGCAAGCTTCTGGGTGGCCCGTGCCACTTGGTACGCTTCACGTGAAGCTTTGAGGATGAGCTTGCCAGATGGGTCACGCCGGAACAACGGAGTGGAATCCATCCTACAAAGAGACAGATTTTGAGCTAGTTAGAATGGTGACAGCATGATGTCTACAGATAAAACAAAACAAAATATGATATCAATTCACAATTTAGAATAATAATAAAAATAATACATTGTTACAATCTGCAATATGCATTCATCCACATTTTATGACCTAGGAAACACATTCTATCTCTAGCTAGAAATATACATGTATCTTGCAAAGTAACTAACATGTGGATACATGTTAGTTACTTTGCAAGATACAATCTCAAACGCTATTGCCTAATGCCTACACACACACACAGAGCTATATAGCCTAGCCAGCGTATACACACAACAGAAATAACACAGCTAGAAGTCACGTCTGTGCTAGTTACACAGTCCATTTGCAATGCAATAACTGACTGTAAACACTCTGTCATCCTCTTTGCAGTCAGATAAGTAGAGATGGAATACATCTATGCTTTGCTTTGACTCCTCTTCACAGGCAGGGTAGATACCACCACCATCTAGATATTATCCGTAATTGGCATCAGATTACAATACATACATACACAACATATAGTTTAGAATAGTTCCATCCCTCTGACTCAAAGCACAACACCACCCCAGCCCCTCCCCCCTCCAACGTTATTTTGTGCGCGCAGCCAGTCGGCTAAAAAGAGACACTTATGAGCAGCATCGAACTTTCAATACCAGTGACCCGTTCTGCTTTGGTAAGTGGCTTTGAAATGTTTCTGTGACACTTGTAAATACTATGCTTAACGAGAGACGCAAAACAATAGCCTAACGCGACACACACACAAGAGCCTATGTAGTATAAAGCCTGGCGTCGAAGCGTAGTGTAGCCGTGTTATAACAATAAAAAAAAGATCGCCAACGTGAATTAACGAGCGTACATTTGCAATGCTTGTGTGTAACTGTAAACATGTGTAGCATGTCTCAAGCTAGCCGCAAAACGCGACTATTTCACTCGAGTACCTCTCCCATCATAGTCGCGCTCGCCCGACCCCTTTATCGAGGGAAAGTTGCACATTTAGCGATCTACAAGCTTCAAACATGCACCAATCACTAATATAAACTACGCACCTTGTTGCCACGGATGTTGTCGAGCAGGCCGCGCTGAGGCCGCGCTTTGTTAACTCGTATTTTAAGAAAGTTTGGGTTATTTGTGTGTCCGGAAACATTATTTTCCCTTCTCCAACGACTCTTCTTCTTTTTTGCTGCTCACCGGTTCAACTGCTCAACTGCGCCACCGCATCATGGGACATGACATGACAGAACGACACAGGGCAAACCCCATACTTGACACATGATGTAATACCCCATGATGCGGTGGCGCAGTTGAGCAGTTGAACCGGTGAGCAGCAAAAAAGAAGAAGAGTCGTTGGAGAAGGGAAAATAATGTTTCCGGACACACAAATAACCCAAACTTTCTTAAAATACGAGTTAACAAAGCGCGGCCTCAGCGCGGCCTGCTCGACAACATCCGTGGCAACAAGGTGCGTAGTTTATATTAGTGATTGGTGCATGTTTGAAGCTTGTAGATCGCTAAATGTGCAACTTTCCCTCGATAAAGGGGTCGGGCGAGCGCCACTATGATGGGAGAGGTACTCGAGTGAAATAGTCGCGTTTTGCGGCTAGTCTCAAGCCTACACACACGCACTCGCAAAAAGAAAGTTAAACACGCTGCTGCATGCTGTGTAAAAAACGCCATGTTTTTTAATTGACTTTGGCTATGAGGTTGAGCTATCGTTCCTTCGTTCACAACACAACACAATTCATACATCGCCCATGACGCGATTTTATACATAAATATATTTAAAAGACAGCAAGACAGCTCTTACCTGTATATGCGGAGTAGATTATCGTAAATCTGAGCAAATAGTGTAGCTCTCGGTTGGAGGGAAATCCACAATGGCTGGATGTGCTGCATCTGTTTGTGGGCGGAGATTTCGGCGAGGAACATTCCACAGCCAATGGGAGATAGCCTAAGGCGGGTCCTTGCCGGTGGCACAAGCCAATGGCGCGGGAGTCACACACATTTCTCCCAAAGGTGGGGTGGAACAAGACTGGAACCTAATGGCCCAATTCCACAGCAGCTAGTAGCGCGGTCCCGCTCCGCTCGACTCGACTTTTGGTCTCATCCCACCATCAAAAACCGGCCCAGCTCGGTTTGTTTTGTGGCCGAGTCGTGCTACTTTTGGTCCCTGCCTCGTCGGGGTACTTCGGGCTGGCGAGTAGGTCCCAAATGGTGACGTAAAACTCTGATGGCTACTGATTGGTCAGAGAGAATCGTGTTTACTCTGTCTACTGACTGTCAATGCAATGCTGGCGGCTGCATACCAGTTTAGTGGTCTTACCTTATCTTCTGTTATGTATATTTCCATCAGTATTTTGTGTCGCTGCCTTCACCTCCGGTGAAATAAAATCGTGGCGGGTGTTCAATTGTCTGAGAAAAAAGTCCGCTGCTCGCTCAGGGAGCTCTGTAGCTGAGTGGAGGCTGCAGCGCTCCGCTAGGCCGCAGCGGGTGTTTGGAAGCCCCGGTCTTGCCTGGTGAGAGGCTGCGGGGTAGAGGCTTCACTCTGTTGCGCCTCTCCCGTCCCCGCACAGCGCAGCATGCCTGTGATATCATTCTCTTGGCCGATTGTCACATTTGCCCATGTACACTGTAGGTCATTTAGAGGCACCAGTATTTCATAAACAGTTTAAAAGTTCTGTGGATGGATTTAATTGTAACGTTATGTTGACAGATATGCGGTCGCTATTTTTAGACGACCAGCTGTGGGCGGGGGTGGGTGGGGGCCGATCGAGCGCCGGTCGAAGCAAAACATCCATCGAGTAGAGACGAGTGGAGCCGAGTGGGGACGAGCTGTGCAGGGCTGTTAAGTGTGGTGGGATTGAGCCAATAGATTGTATAATAGAACTGGATAATGTCAGCGTGACGTCACCCATTGGGTTTTGATGGAACAAAATGAGGCTTGAATCTCCCGCTTCCTGCTCATCGTTGATTGGTTGAATGGATTAACTTTACACGGAAGTACGGGCAAAGAACTTTTATGGAAAGAACTGAAAGCTCCATATTGCCCCATTGCAACATCAGCGCCCAGCAGCCTCCGCCATTTTTTATTTTTGGAAGCGTGACAGCGCCAAAAGAACCTCGCACAGGCTCGCAGTGGTCAGCTGCGGTAGCGCGGGCCCCTATAATCAGCCTCTCTAAACAGTAACTCAACGGGAGAACACTCTAAATTTCGTGGATTCACATCTTTTCTGGGCGTACTGCAAATCTTGACTGAAGTGGTGTAGTGCAGGGATGTAAAACAACAACCATATTGTGGAAACTAAGCAAAATGTTTCGTTTTCTTTGTTTAGTTTTTTCAAGATAAATAGCTAATGCGGCTGTCGTCCACTCCGTCAGAAGTGTGTTGCCGTGGTTTTAACCTCGGGTCCTTTGCATTTACTATTTATCTTGAAAAAACTAAAAGAAAAAAACGAAAAATTTTGCTTAGTTTCCACAATATGGTTGTTGTTTTACATCCCTGCACTACACCACTTCAATCAAGATTTGCAGTACGCCCAGAAAAGATGTGAATCCACGAAATTTAGAGTGTTCTCCCGTTGAGTTACTGTTTAGAGAGGCTGATTATAGGGGCCCGCGCTACCGCAGCTGACCACTGCGAGGCGCATTCTGTTTCCAAAAATGGCCGGAGTTTCGTCTCTTTCCTTCCATGCTCTTTGGTACGGGGAGAGAGGGCTGTTAAACACTAGTAGAAGAAGAAGAAGGAGGAGGGGGCGGCTGCCCCTAGCGGCTGCCGGGGGAGTTTCCGAATTTGTCTCACAGGCTTGAACGACTGCCATCTTGTTGTTCGCTTCTGTTTGCTAGCTTGCTCGCTGGCTGGCTGGTTGCAGTGGTGAAATGGTCCAGGACAACAAATATAATAACTTTTAGTCCGAAGGTATGGGCGAGTAGGAGTCCAGCCAGCCGACCACCGTCTTGTCCGGGGCCTGGCCAAGAGACCATGGTGTGGTGTGATCCTGGTGCATTGTGCCTGGTGTGAGTCTCCAGCCTGCTAGCTGCTGCTAAGCCTCCACAAGGTAAACTGCTATTATACTTATCTCTGGGCAAACTCTAAAATTTATAACTGAGGTGGATTTGGTCGCGCACTTGGTGCTCTGCTATGTTGGACTCGTTGGACTGTTTGAGTGATGCTCATGTTTGTAAGCTAACGCTAGCTCGATTAGCATCGTGTGCTAACGTGTGGGCACCGTTATAGCCTACTTTAACTGAAATTTGGTGGCGTTATGTTATATAATTAATATAACACGGTGTCGTTTGTTTCTTCAAGGGATGGCCGTCGGAGTACCATGGTGGAGCAGGAACAGCACAACAGAACAGAGGCACATTGTCCCTTGGTCAAATTATTTGTGAAAATGAATGCTACGTTTTGATTCCCATGTGCATATTCCTGTGAGAATATTGCTGATCATCAGTTGTTCAACCTAAGATATTGCAATAACATAAGCTAAATGCTGACAGATTTGAGACTTTTGATATATTTACTTTGAACCATTTGGTATGTATCTGCCAGTGTGTTTTTGTCAATAAACATTGCCAACAAAGAACCTGTGTAGGCTATGTGCTAATTAAATCATGTACCCGAATGTACCGCAAATCTCATAGAACAAGCCCATTATAGTTGTCTGGTCAGAGCAAATCAACGAATGATTTATATTTATTGAAATATGGTTAGCTGTAACAATTCGACAAAGGCTACACCATGCAACATATATTTTGATATCATTCAAACTTAAAGAATGGTTAATTTTCCACCATGGTAGGCTGTACTGCTGTGAAATGGTTACCTATATTTGTATCAAGTGTTGCTTGGTAGATTATCTATATATGCCTAATTTACCAGTAGACATATTAGTGCAAGACCTTAGGCTATGTTGAGTTCTATCGATCTGATAAAGTATGTTTTAAAATAAGGATAACAAATTGCTGAGCTTGGCGGATGCCTCAAGACAAGTATGTATCATTTTTAAATGTCCAATATCATACAGAAAAGCAAATTGAACAAACGACCAACAGCATTCATGTCTGCAAAAACTTGTGATGTTATGTCACGTTGACATATAACCTTATGACGCTTACTGTATAACATGGACAGACCATTTAACGTTAGGCTACTTTACATACCGTTAGATAACGTTAAATGGTCCGCCATGTTATGAGCGTCACGTTACATGTATGCCATCTATACAGTTACGTGTGTCTACTAACATTATTAAAATATCATAAAGTAGCGCTATTTTCTGATAATTTGCTAAAGTATGACTTGCTATCTGCTAGCCATACTAGCCTTGTTTTGCTAGGTTTTCTTATTCGTGTACTTTCCGCAGACTAGATGCCTTTGCGGCACATTGCTGCCTCTAACGGGCGGAAGTATTACTGTTTCCCAATATCCAAAGTATATCGCCTATTTTCCTCGGAATGGGGCTATAATTAAAAAAACTGGGGCCTTGAGAGCATGAAAAATACTTGAAATTGTTTTTTCAGACCATAAACTCATTTGTAAAGTGTTTATTTAAGACAGAGACCGAGAGAGAAGTTGGCTCGTTTCACATAGAGTTGAATGGACGTTCAGGGATGATGTTACACAAGCTGCGCCCCCCACTGGCCATTTGAGAGTATGGCAACTTCCGCATTGGCCTCAAAAAGAGACTGGCTGTAATGGGGACTGACTGGAACAAAGGGGAGAGTAGGATTGTTGCAGTTCTTTGCACGACCAGAGGAGGGCAGTGACACACTCTCTCACTCTCATCAGTGTGTGTGCGTGCGCACATGTGTGTGTGTGTGTGTGTGTGTGTGTGTGTGTGTGTGCGTGCGTGTGTGTGTGCGTGTGTGTGTGTGTGTGTGTGTGTGTGTGTGTGTGTGTGTGTGACAATGAGAGAGAGAGAGATACTGGGAGTGAATGAGAGGATTAGAGCTGTTTATGGATTGTTGCAGTTCTTCGCGTTGCCCGAGGAGGGCAGTGACACACTCTCTCACTCTCATCAGTGGGTGTGTGTGTGCGCGACTGCGCGTGTGTGTGTGTGTGTGTGTGTGTGTGTGTGTGTGTGCGCGCGTGTGTGTGTGTGCGCGTGTGCGTGTGTGTGCGTGGGTAGGTTTGTGTGTGTGTAGGTGTGTATGTGTCTGTGAGAGATAAACTTATAGTGAATGAGAGGATTAGACATCAGCCAGACAGCAGGCAAGGAACCTATAAGGAAGGAGAAGACATCAGCCACACGGCAGGCATGGAATCTATAAGGGAAGAAGAATGTGTGCGTGCGTGTGTGTGTGTGTGTGCGTGTGTGTGTGTGTGTGTGTGTGTGTGTGTGCGTGTGCGTGCGTGTGTGTGTGCGTGTGTAGGTTTGTGTGTGTGTAGGTGTGTATGTGTCTGTGAGAGATAGACTTATAGTGAATGAGAGGATTAGAACTCTTTATTGATTGTTGCAGTTCTTCACGTGGCCAGAGGAGGGCAGTGATGCACTCTCTCACTCTCATCACTGGGTGTGTGTGTGAGAGTAGAGTAGAGAGTAGAGAATCTTTATTTATCCCCCTTGGGGCAATTCATGTGCAGCATAAAAAAAGTAATTTAAAAACATACAGACATGAAACAGTAAAAAATAGGGATGTCTTAAAACATAGTACATTTAAAAGGACACGAAACCATGTAAATTAAGACAAAAAGGGGGCATGAAGTAGGCTACTATTCAATTCAACAGTTCAGACAGCGAATAGCCTCAGGAACAAAAGAATGGCTGTATCTGTTCCTGCAACAGCGGGGCATCCTATACCTGCGCCCAGAAGGAAGGAGGGAAAACTCAGGGTAAAGAGGGTGCTGTGGGTCACGCAGGACACCCTGAGCCTTCTTAAGAACCCTCTTCTTATATAGAAGACAGAGGTCATTCAAGTTACAGCCGGTGATTTTGGAGCTCATCCTGACAATTTTCTTTAGCATGTTCTTGTTTGTCAAGTTTATGTTCCCAAACCAAGAAATAAATGCAAAGGTGAGGACTGACTCAATACAAGAAGAGTAGAACATTTTCAAAAGTGACTTGTCCACGTTAAAACTTCTTAGCTTCCTTAAAAAGAACAAGCGCTGATGGCTTTTCTTTAGAATTGCCTTCACATTAGGCTCAAAACTCAGTTTGTCATCCAGAATTGTCCCCAGATATTTGTACTGGCTGACCACTTCTACCTGTTTCCCATTTATAAGGGTAGGTGATGGGGGGACGGGAGCCTGTCTGCGAAAGTCGATTGACATTTCTTTTGTTTTTGACACATTAAGTTTAAGAAAGGACTTTTCACACCACTGTAAAAAATCATCCACAATTGTGCCATGACCAGTCTCATCATTTTTGAGAAGACTCACTATCACAGAGTCATCTGCAAATTTGAAGATCTGTCTTAACCCATGATGGCTCACACAACCATTGGTGTACAAAATGAACAACAGGGCAGAAAGAACGCACCCTTGTGGTGAACCAGTAGAAGACATAAGAACACTAGAAAGAAAGCCATTTACTCGCACCCTCTGAGAGTGGTCTGTTAAAAAGCTTATCAGCCAGCTTACAATGTTAAAATCCAGATCAAAGTCGCTCATAAGTCTATGTGCGAGGACGTGGGGCTGTATGCAGTTAAAGGCAGAGGAAAAATCAATAAAAAGCAACTTAACATGGTTTGTCTCTGACAACGATGAATCTTCTTACCGGCGTGAGGTGGACAGGGCAGTGGAGTGGTGCTCAAACAACAACCTCCTGCTCAACACCTCCAAAACCACAGAAATAACAATTGACTTCAGGACTGCAAAAAAGACACTCAAACTCCCACTAATAATCTCTGACCAACCCATAACCCCAACTGACTCATTCAAATTTCTCGGCACACACATAAACAATAACCTAAAATGGGACACCAACATCACCTCCATCACGAAAAAGGCTCAACAGCGACTGTACTTCCTCAGACAACTGAGGAAGTACAGGGTCAAACGCCACCTGCTGGTCCGCTTCTATACTGCAATAATCCAGAGCATCCTCACCTCATCCATCACAGTCTGGTTCGGCACAGCCGACAAATCCCTCATAAACAAACTTCAACGCATCATCAAAAAGGCCTCCAAAATCATTGGTTGTGACCTCCCCTCCCTGGACTCCATCTTCACCTCCCGTACCGTCACCCGTGCAGGCAAAATTGCCAAGGACCCCTCCCACCCAGCACACCATCTGTTTCAGCCTCTACCTTCAGGCAGACGCTACAGGTCCATCCACTCCAAAACCACCCGCTTCAAGGACAGCTTTTTCCCAACAGCCATACGAACCCTGAACTCTATCGGTCCCCCACTTCCTCTCCCCCCTTAGGCCTCACACCCTCTAAACACCTGTTGGACTGTTTGACTTGTTTGTGTGCTGTACTTATGTATTTATTGTTGGGAAGAGGGGTTAAATGTTAAATGTATTCTTGTATGTCCTGTCTCTCGCAGAGCTTCACAGTAAACTGTACTGAAACTAAATACCACCAACCTGGTTGTGTGGCAATAAAAGTATCTTGTATCTTGTATCTTGTATCTTTTTGCTCTCTTCTAAATGTTTTACAATGGTATTGAGGAGGGAGGTGGTGGCATCCTCCACCCCCCTCTCTGCTCTATAAGCAAACTGTAAGGGGTCAAGTTTGTCCTTGGTCTTTATGAGAATCTCATTTCTAACAATCCTCTCGAAAGCCTTCATGGTCAGAGAGGTGAGGGGTGTGTGTGTGTGTGTGTGTGTGTGTGTGTGTGTGTGTGTGTGTGTGTGTGTGTGTGTGTGTGTGTGTGTGTGTGTGTGTGTGTGTGTGTGTGTGTGTGTGTGTGTGTGTGTGTGTGTGTTTGCGTGCGTGTGTAATATATAACCCTAACCAATAAGGGAAGGAGAAGACATCAGCCAGACGGCAGGCAAGGAACCTATTAGGAAGGAGAAGACATCAGCCACATGGCAGGCAAAGAACCTATATGGGAGGAGAAGACATCAGCCACACGGCAGGCAAGGAACCTATAAGGAAGGAGAAGACATCAGCCACATGGCAGGCAAGGAACCTATAAGAAAGGAGAAGACATCAGCCACACGGCAAGCATGGAATCTATAAGGGAAGAAGAATGTGTGCGTGCGTGTGTGTGAAGAATCAAAACATCCTGCCATATTGGCGAAAGACCTTCACCTTTCTGACATCATTCTTCAGCACATACATCAAGAAGTGGGACATGGTGGTCGTAACCACATGTTATCTAGGCTGCGGCAAAGATACTGGATTCCAGGAGCAAGTGTGGCCATAAGGAGAGTTTTGTCCAAGTGTATTGTCTGTCGGCGACTGCATGCAACTCCAGGTCACCAGCAGATGGCAGATTTACCTCGGGACAGAGTTTCTCCAGATGAACCTCCATTCACCCATGTTGGAGTGGATTACTTTGGACCCTTTGAGGTTAAACGAGGAAGGAGTATGTTGAAGAAGTATGGAGTTCTCTTCACATGCTTAACAGTAAGAGCCATCCACATTGAAGTAGCATCCTCATTGGATACAGATGCTTTCATTAATGCTCTTCGACGCTTTATAGCACGACGTGGACAAGTACAGGAATTACGCTCCGATAATGGAACCAACTTTGTCGGAGCGGAGCGTGTACTGAGGGAGGCTTTGGAAGGTTGGAATCTGGCTCAGATCAACAATGCCCTCCTTCAAAAAGGAATAAAGTGGATTTTCAATCCCCCTACTGGATCACATCATGGCGGAGTATGGGAACGGATGATTAGATCTGTGAGGAAGGTCTTGAATTCCACCCTGAAGGTTCAGAACCTTGACGAAGAGGGTCTTCACACAGTTCTATGCGAAGTGGAAGCTATCATCAACAGCCGTCCCATTACTAGAGCATCCACTGATCCCAATGACTTGGAAGCACTAACTCCTAACCATCTTTTGTTGCTTAAAACCAAGCCATCTTTGCCACCGGGACAGTTTCATAAGGAGGACATATACGCTCGTCGCAGATGGAGACAAGTTCAGTACATGTCGGACTTGTTTTGGAAACGATGGATCAGGGAATATTTGCCTCTGCTGCAGGAACGTCAGAAGTGGTCAAGTGTCAAGCGCAACTTTGTTCCCGGAGATGTTGTGCTCATTGTTGATGACTTAGCACCTCGCAACTCTTGGCTTACAGGAAGGATTGTGCAAACCATCCCAGACAGAAGAGGACTTGTCCGTATGGTGCGGATTAAGACCAAAACCAGCTGTCTGGACAGGCCGATCACCAAGGTTTGCCTTCTACAGGAAGCAGAAGAGTCGTGAGGACATCTGTCTGAAGGACACCTTTGAACTTCATAGACATTGACTTTGACATTGACACATGGACATTGACCACATTTTTTCTGACTTAGCTGACTAAGTGATTGTAATAAAGATCACTCCTTACTAGGCTGCGGAACTTTCCCATTTTTGTTTTTTGTCTAAGGAAGAAAGAACATTTTCAAAAAAGGACATTTTCAAAAGGGACATTTATACAAAAAAAATAACGGAAAAAAAAACTATTGCATTTTTTGAGCTTTTCTTGTCGTCTCCTACATAATGTGTAATTATTGTGTAATTATTGGATAATTAAGGGGCCGGAATGTAGGAGCTGTAAGACTCCTATGTTTTCTACACTCATTATTATTCACTGTCATGGTGGTGGGCGTGGTCACCATGGGCTGGGTGTGAGTGGTGGTGATAATGATTGTCTTCACCTGTTCACCTGTTTGTGCATTGTCAGAGAGAGAGGGGGTGAGCTTGGGAGTGGATACTTTTCTTTGACCGCATTTATACACACAAAATCAGACTTGCTACCTGTACCATATGTATTTTTTCTGTGTGTTTTGAAGTAAACGATTCATGTTAAAACGCAGCTATTGGAGTGGAACTGAATTATTTTACCATGCACGTCACAGTGTTTTCCTCTCATGTTTAGCCCCTCGCGGCTTTTTTGGACTGCCTACAGCCGCAATACACCCTACCTCCCGACCGAAGCATGCTCACTCTTCTTCCACCGTTTCGTTCCTAGCCCACCGCAGTCATCACCAGACTGCTCTACGTTTGAAATGTCGTGCTCCTTCTTCTTCTTTCAGATTTATTGGCGGTTGGCAAACAACACATTAGTGCATTACCGCCACCAACTGGTATGGAGTTCTTCTTCTTCTTCTTCTACTAGTGTTTTATGGCGGTTGGCAAATAACTTATGGTGCATTACCGCCACCTTCTGAAATGGAGTGTGGATCAGAATGGACTTCTAAAACACTATCCTGACTATATTCTTCTAGTCCAGTTTCCTCTAAAAATGAAAATATAGCCCTATACCCCCCTGAATTCAACTGCAATATTAATTTTAACGCCAGCTTGAAGCGATTGCTCTCCAATCTGTTCTTAAACCCAAAGTGTTGATTGCCTGCCAATGATTTAAGATAGCCAAAGCATGTAATTTACATTGGGGACGCTGGGGACATGTCCCCACCACTTTTGTAATGGACGATTTTGTCCTCATCACTTTTTAAAAGCATAATTTGTTTAAAAAAAAAGTGTTCTGAAAATAAATGTCAGCATGCATTTTGAGCTAACCTAAGTGCTGTTAGAATCCTCTACCCACAAATGCTTGTTCAGTGTCAAAGTGGGGTTTTGCCAGGTGTCAAAATGGCACAAGTGCATTTACTCCCTTTTGGCAGCACACAAAGTCCTGCTTTTACTGTTACAGCTTTACGGTCACGGTTTACAGTTTTAATTAAAACATATGGTTCATGATTTCAGTTATGTCCCTTTTGGCACTGAAAATATCTATTTGAGAGTAGAGCTTTCAATTGATAACTTTTCCCAAAATCACACTTGTTGTTGCTTATTCATGCAATTATCCATTCAGCCAATCATGTGGCAGCAGCAGTGCATTGCAGATACAGGTGAGCAGCAGAAATAGATGCAGCATGGAGAATCCTCAAAGATCACAACACCAAGAGAGAGTATGACGGACCAGGGGCGGTTCTAGGCCTTTTTTTTTTTTTTTTCCCCTCTCCAAATCCATGATGGTCATTAGTAGCAGTGTCTGACTACACTCAATGCGCTGTGTGCGTGTTTCCTGGCTGATAAATGATCTTTATTTATTATTTATTTTTGCTTTAAAACTATATTAAATTTTCTGCTTAAAGTTCATGAAAAAAAGTTGCATTCTTGTTTTTTCCCACAATAATTTCATAATACTTTATTTTATTTTTTTATTTACCTTTATTTATACAGGGAGGGCTCTTGAGAGCGGGCTCTCATTTACAAGGGCGCCCTGGTACAACAATACACATACAGGAAAACAAAATTGCAGACAGACAAGACAAAATTAAATACTGTACTGTACTTAAGTACATTAAATAAAACATGCGCACTCCTCGCGCTTGGTACTCTCGATGTGCGCTTTGAAGGACTCTAGGGGAATGAAGACTTCCAGTTTTAAAATATCCTGGAGGCTGTTCCATTTATTAGGGGCAAAGAAAGAAAAAGCTGTCTTTCCGAGTTCAGTCCTCGCACGTGCATTACCATTTGTAATGCCACCGTTGTAGTGCTGTTGTTCAAAATTAAAGTACATTTTCTCAGATTTATTGGTGTCTTTCTAGTCACACAATTTAATAGTCAGTGTTTCCCATACACTGATCTATTTGTGGTGGTACACCCTAGATAGATTTTGACCCCCATAAATACTGCCACATATTAATTTCAACTAGTTGACTGCGAACTCCTGCTTTAGTGCTTACAGTATATTATTAACTTGTCAGAATATTATTCCAGCCAATAAATTAGGAAGTTCCCTTTTGATTTAATTTGACTTTTGTTTTGCCTACAAAGCAAAATGTTACTTTACTTGAAACTCCCCTGAAGTGATTTTGGTATTATTTATGCAAGCATAATTCTACCATATAGTAACCTGTATGCAGAATATATATAGAGTATATATAGGGAAACAATTATTTTTTCATCGCTGTAAAACCACAGAACGGTAAAGAAGATATTGATGTGTGTAGTTCTTCAAAGATCTAGTCTCTTCATTTTGATCTCAAAGTGCGCCAGTTAGATCCATTTTTACTTGAAACTGTACAAAATTTTCTTCCGGGGGACCCCCCGGGTCCGGGGGCATGACCATGACCTTTGGGTGGGCTGAGCCCACCCAAAGCTCTGATGCTAAAACCTCAGGAGCTGAGACAAGAGTGGCCAGTGGATTCTACAGTGTGTCACAGGGACGTGCACAGATAGATCCCAGGTGGTGCCCAAGCACCTGCCCTTTTGGCCTCTGAATGATGAGAGCCCTTTTTGCAAGAAACGTCTTATGTGTTTCAGAGGCTGTAGCAGGCTCATTTCTAAAGCTAGAGTGAAGATACTGATATCCTCCGAAACTAGAAGACCCAAAGCATCCATTGGTACCAACCCTGTCATGCTAGCTTGTCAGTTAGGCAGCATTTTGGTGAGGGGGGAAAACTGGCATGGCCCTTTTCAAAGGGGCCCCTTGATCTCTTACGTCAAGATACAGTATCTGAATGAGAATGGGTTCTATGGGTACGCATGCGTCTTACCTTTACAGAAATGCCCACTGTGTGCTAATCCCATGCAGTTTTTGGCAAAAAAGGATGGGGAGGAAGGAGAGCGTGGAGGAGTGGTTGTGTGTGCTGTGCTGTGAAGCTTGTGAAGGATACAAGTCAAAACTACTCCAGACACTAGAAAAGGCTTTCTATAAAGAAGACAAAATTATGGTCAAACCAAGAAAGCAGCCCTGAAGGGTTAATGTATACGTTTTGGTTCACGCACCATGGAGAAGCTGTACAGTTCTGACAGCTTTATCTCCAGCGCTGTATAAGGAAATACTATAAACAATGGTCAGTTCTGCCTTCTGATACTCTCTAGCTGTGGATTGGATAGATGGCTGCATCAAACAGTCAGTTACACAACGCAACCGCATCAAAGTGTGACTAAGGAGGAAGAGAGATTGTAACAGCAGTTTCTGCATTTATAGAGACAACAGGAAATAGTACAAATCAGTCTCTCAGTCCCTTTGTCCCTGTGAGATACTTGAGGCCCACATGTGTTATTTGTCTTGACTCACTCACTGACATGGCTACTCATCTTCTCAGCCTTCTTCTAACCCTCGCTGGACTCACAGCAGGTCAGTCAGAAGAACCATTTTACAATGATTTAACATTATGGGTGTTGCACTATGCTTGGGCTGGTGATGTGATGTAATGACAAGGATGATGACCATTGCAGTGAACTTACAGTATGAGTAATGAAATACACGATTATAATTCTATCAATGTCAGTTTGAAGAATGACATTGATAGAATTGTAATCGTATATAGATGGTTTTCACCAGCTGCAACCCCACAGCACTTCCTTTTTCTCAGCTTCTTCTTCTGTGTTTTATGGCGGTTGGCATCCTTAAATGTTGGTGTAATAGTGGCGACGCCCCTCGAAGCTTACCCCTTTACCCCCCCTTATGGGCGGACCTGTCCACTACACAACACTGTATTTACATAGGCTACGTTACATATTTGCGGGAATGAGAGGGATCTCACACTTGTACTGATGTCCAGCATGACTGGTGACGAGGGAAACATGAGTTTGCAGCAGAGGGGCACTTAGCCTGGGTGGTGGCAGCCTGGAGGTTGGGGTGGCTGGCCTGGGTGTCTGTGCCCAGCGGGGTGGTGCCGCTGGCGGCGCTCTCCTCTCCCCTCTCCTCTCCCCCTCCCCCCTCCTCTCCTCTTCTCCTCTCCCCCTCCTCCTCTCCTCTCCTCTCCCCTCTCCCCCCTCCTCTCCTCTTCTCCCCTCCTCTCCCCCTCTCCTCTTCTCCTCTCCCCTCCTCTCCTCTCCTCTCCCCCTCTCCCCTCCTCTTCTCCTCTCCCCCTCTCCCCTCCTCCTCTCCTCTCCCCTCCTCTCCTCCTCTCCCCCTCTCCTCTGGTTCCCCCCACCCTCCTCTCCTCCCCTCTCCCCTTCTCCTCTTCTCCTCTCCTCCCCTCTCACCCTCTCCTCTCTCCTCCTCTCTCCCCCTCTCCCCTCCTCCTCTCTCCCCTCCTCTCCTCTCCTCTTCTCCTCTCCCCTCCTCTCCTCCCCTCTCCCCTTCTCTCCTCTCCTCCTCTGGTTCCCCCCACCCACCCCGGTCGCCTTTTATACACGGTCCCTAACGGCGCAGGACAACGTGATTGGCTGGCTCAGATTTGAACAGATCTGAGCCAGCCAATCGCGTTATCCTGTGATGACGTAATGTCCTGTGCCCCATGACCGGATGGACCATATATGGACTTCCTCCCCCCGACTATCTCGTGCTGCTTTGTTTGTTTATTTAGATCCCCATTAGCTACTGTAAAAAAACAGTAGCTACTCTTCCTGGGGTCCACATTAATATTTTACAATACTTCAATTATGAAAGTACATTATATTCACATACAAACATTATTTACAAATATACATATCTGTATCATTCTTACTCATACATGCTACTACAACCACTTAGACACACAAGGCAAAAACCAACAAAACACATAACCACAAACACTAGCTCAAAACTTATGTAATACATACAATTGCTCTATATAATAATTGAATATGTAATTAATTGAAATAAGTGAGAAAATAAATTCCTTTATAACAATGAATGAAAAGCTCAAAAACAAAGGTCATGTTATATTTTTTTTTTTTTTTTTTTACAGTTCTTGTGTAAACAGATATAATTTTAGTTTTTTGTTAAAGCATGTTTTATTACTTTGTGAAATCAAAAAATGTGGTAAAGAATTCCATGCCACCATTGCTCTGTAATAAACTGTTCTCTGAAATAGACTAGTTCTGCATGGAGGCAACAAAAACCGACCTTCTGACGACTGGCGAGTAGAATAATTATGACTATCTGCAAAAAATGACAATTTACTATAAAGTATTTTTGGGGTTTTAGTTATGATGATATTTTTCACATAGCACACGAGAGAATAATGCATCCTACTCTTTACACTTAACCAAGCTAAATTATTATTCATTATACTTACACTCGTTCTATATGGACAGTGCAGAACAATACGTGCTGCTCTGTTTTGAGCTACCTGTAACCTGTTTAAATTATTTTCTGTTGTATTTGACCAAATAACCGAACAATAATCTAGCTGTGATAACACCAACGCTTGCATTGATTGTTTTATTAAATGGCTAGGCATGAATTTTCGACAGCGTTTTATTGCAGCCATACCTCTTCCAATTTTTACTACTAATTGGTCAATCTGACTGTTCCAAGATAGTTTACTGTCAATAGTGATCCCTAACAACTTTACATCAGTGACTTGTTCTATAAGTTTATCCCCTATAGTCAAGTGTAGGGATGGCATAACTTTTAATGAATGTTTTGAACCAACCACCATACATTTTGTCTTTTCAGTGTTAAGAACCAGTCTATTTTCCGTTACCCAATGCTCTATTAGCTTTAATTCCTCATTTAGGATCCTCCCAAGTTCTCCCGGTGTGTGTGATGATGTATATATTGTTGAATCATCTGCATACATTGCAATGGTGGCACCATTCAAAATCAAAGGTAAATCATTTGTAAAAATTGAAAATAAAAGTGGTCCTAAGCAACTCCCTTGAGGCACCCCACAACTTAATGCACTTACCTCAGAATAACTACCATTAAAAAGTACAGTATATTTCCTATTTGTGAGATAGCTTTCGATCCATGCCGCAGCAGGTGCTTCAAAGCCATAACAGTGCAATTTCTTCAATAACAATAACTACAATACAATAACTGCTGCTGACTGTTACTGCACTATCCGTCAGATCCCTTTGCAAATACCAACCCCGTGCAATCCATAAAGGTACATGGACGTTACTCTGCAGAAACTACAGTAACAAAATCACGAATTGCTCTGTTTTTGGAGCTCTGCATGTCTGTGTTTGTCTAGTTAATGTTAGCTAACGGCTAACATTCGCTAGTTAGTCAACCAACCAGCAGCTAACATTAGCTAGCTAGCTAGCTTACCGGAAGCGATATTTTTTTCGGATGATGGCGAAGGCATAACCCACCCCTGGCCCTCTCTGCCTGTGATTAGTGGCGCAGCGTTATAAACCATAGATATATGACTATATTAAAAACATAAACACACTGGCGTCTTTCATGCAGGCTAGCAAGCATAACTGCTGTATGTCTGTCTGACCCACTGAGTCTGACGGTCTGACCACAGACTGTAACAGATGTAATGCAGGATAGCCAAGCGAATGTGTTTGGATGGAAGTTTGACGCTAGGCCAATCAGAGGCAGAGAGGGGCGGGTTATGCCTTCGCATAGCCTTCGCCATCATCCGAAAAAAAATATCGCCTCCGGGACAACAACGCTTCCTACCCAGCGTATGCACGTCTTTCCGACAGGGGTGGTTATGGCAACTATCAACAACAACAACAACAACTACTACAAGACATAAAGACCGAAATAGGCTACCTTGTTAATGTGTCTGTCGGAGACACGGCCTAACGTTAACATTTAATATGAGCCGAATATCAGCTTGTGCTCAGCAGGAAGTAAACCGGATATTCAGGTGGGTTGTGACGGTTGTTATTGTTGTCAAATTAAAACTGTCTATACACACACACACACACACACACACACATATATATATATATATATATATATATATATATATATATAGTAACATCTACAAAAGGCTAAATTATGGTTATGGTTAAATAAAGGTTAAATAATATACCATTCAAATCTGTTGCAATTCTTCTTGTTGCAGGAATCCACAGCATAACTACAGTTGCTAAAGTGTCAGGGAAGGCAGGAGGATCCATCTCTATCCCTTGTCTCTATGAAGCACGCTACATAAAGAATGTGAAGTACCTGTGTCAGGGATATACCTGGAACACCTGCTCTACTGTGGTAAAAACAAAGTCCAACCAACAAAGTCATTCAGGAAGGTTTTCTATCTCTGATGACACCAACAAAAGAATCTTCACTGTGACCATTAATGACCTGGTAGAGGATGATTATTTCTGGTGTAATGTGGAGATTGATGGAGGGGGAGATGATGGAAAAAGATTTCACCTGTCTGTCTCCAGAGGTAAGATCCATAAATATGATTTCAGAACATGTGAAACCCTTTGTGTGAAATTAATTTGGTGAAAAGACAAACAAAGAAGGTGTCTATAATTCTGCTGCAGAGACAAAATATTGATGAATTAACTTTACATGTCAGTAATAGCAAGATCAAATGTAAATTAAATGGTTTGAATGAATAAATTATTTATCTACAAATTCAATGTATATACACTGCTTTGACTCATCACCAACATCTATCAGGGACATTTTTCATATTTGATATTACATTAGCATCATTATTTTCCCAGTGTAGAATAACACAATTTTCTATTGATTGTTGTTTGTTCTCCTTCAAGGTATGTCTGGACTCAGTGTGGACCAGCAGCAGATATCAGGATTTAATAGTGGAGATATAACTATCACATGTGACCATATGTCCAGTATCACTGGACAAATGAAGTGGTGTAGACTGGGCGGGTCCTGTGTGGAGGAGCAGTCTGGATCAATCGATGGAACACCAGTGACAATCAAATCAAGTGCCTCAAATAGCTTCACTGTGACTATGAGTGAATTGAAGATCGACAGCAGCAGTGGTTGGTATTTCTGTGCAAAAGGAGACCTACAGATGCCAGTGCAAGTCACTGTTCATGAATCTACAACTAGCCCCACCACAACCATCGAAGGAAGTAAGATTCAAACCATATCTCATATTTTCACATACTGTATAGCACCCTACAGATTCCAAAATACATGGGACTTAATGATCAAATAGCTAAAAGAATTTCAAAAAATAGATAGAAGGAAAGCTGCTGGGCCAGACAATGTCAGCCCAGCTACTCTGTACCACTGTGCAGAGCAACTCGCCCCCCCATTCACCAGACTATTCAACTCCATGCTACACCACTGTACTGTTCCGGACTGTGCCAAGGTTTCTATCATCATCCCAGTACCCAAATCCAATAAAATCACCTGCCTCAACGACTACCGCCCCATCACACTCACCTCTGTTATCATAAAATCATTCGAACGCATCACCCTCTCCCACCTGAAACAACTCACCTCCCCCCTGGTGGACACTCATCAATTTGCATACCGCCCCAACAGATCAGTTGAAGATGCTGTCAACTTAGCCCTGCACAGTTCACTACAACACCTAGACTCACCCAACACCTACATCCGCACCCTTTTCATAGATTTCAGTTCCGCTTTCAACACAATAGACCCGGTCAAACTTTTCCAAAAAATGACAGACATGAACATTCCCCTCTCCCTCTGCTATCTGATTAGAAGCTTCCTGTGGCAGAGGCGTCAGAGGGTCAGGATAGGCAGCCTCCTGTCCTCCCCTCTGACCCTCAGTACTGGTGCCCCCCAGGGCTGTGTCTTTTCCCCCTGGCTCTTCTCCATCTACACCAACCTCCTTACATCCCACCACAGCTCAGTTTCATTTTTCAAATATGCAGACGACACCACCATAACTGGACTCATCACCAACAATAATGAAGATCACTACCGGAACCAAGTGGCCCAAGCGGTCACTTGGTGCCAGGACAACAACCTACAACTCAACACCTCCAAAACCAAAGAACTCATCACAGACTTCAGACGGAATCCACCCCCCAAGACACCCCTCCACATCTCCGGTCAACCCATAACCACCACAGACACATACAAATTCCTGGGCACCCACATCAGCAACACACTCAAATGGGACAATAACACCGGTCACATAATCAAAAAGGCCAATCAAAGACTTTTTCACCTCCGGCAGCTCAAAAAATTCAAGGTAAAATCCAATCTGCTCCTCCAGTTTTATACAGCCATACTAGAAAGCATCCTCACCTCATCCATAACCATCTGGTACGGCAACCTGGACAGTAACTCACGAAACAAACTCCAACGAATAATAAAAAAAGCTTCAAAAATTATAGGTACCCCACTCCCATCACTGGACACTCTCTATCATAAACGGACAATCACACGAGCACAAAAAATAGTTTCTGACCCATCTCACCCAGCCAATCACCTGTTTCAACTGTTGCCCTCTGGACGGCGCTTCAGATCACTCTCCACCAAAACAACACGTTTCAAAAACAGTTTTTTCCCCACTGCCATCAGGTTTCTAAACTCCACTCACCCCTGAAACCCCCAGCAATGTATATGTTGAATGTTCTGTATTTATGTTGTTATATGTCTGTCTATGTACTGTAATGTCTCATGCTGACACTATATTTATGTGCTAACAATTGCTGTACCGAAAGCAAATTCTGCCGACTTGTTGTGCAGTCCTTAATAAATGAATCTGAATCTGAATCTGAATCTTATAAAGTATGCCAGGTACAGCCAAGTTTTTGATTTAATATAAAGTGATATATCAGGATTCATGATTGCTATTCACGTTATATTATTCTGGTGATTAATGTGGCTGCTTTGTTATTGAGCTGGCTTCCAACCACCACTCTATTGGTGCTGCCACCTACTGCTTAATGTATAAACATCTCTTCTGTCTTTGCAGACACAACTGAAGGACAGTCGAGGTCAGTAGCTTTGCTCTTTGCGTTTTTACATAAGCATGGCCATTTATGTTGAAATCAAACAGTCGTGAAATGGTTATGAAATCTCCACATGTATTTTTGTGGATATTATATAACTATAATATTATTCAATGATTACTAAGATTATTAATTAACAACTCATTAACAACAACAAATATAGCAGATGAACAGGGTGAGACATAATAGTGTTAGCTTTATTTTAATTAATTTGCCTTGTGTGCCTGGTGTTGTAATTTATGTTTCAGTCAATCCAGTTACCTGAAGATCCTCATCATCGCTCTGACTTTGTTGATCTTTATTGTAACGGTGACCTTATCCGTCTGGTGGTGGTTGAAAAGACGTAGTAAGTCTATGACTAACTTTTATGAATACAATTGATGTCAAAAATATTTGTCACTCTGAACTATTTTATTAGACATGTAGACTATTTCACAGTCATTGAGAGAGCCAATAACACGAGTGTTCATTGTGTTTTTAGAGAAGGCCAACGCAGCAGCAGCCTTGACAAAGGTAAGATACACTCGTGCATTTCCCAATATATCATCTTTGTTAAAGAAATTCTCTATAGAATAAGATGCCACGATTATTTGCTCATACTTGTATTGTTGCGAGTGTGTATTGCTGACTCAAGTGTAACCTTTTCAAACAAATAGACTGCCATTGTGATGGATATCTAGCTAAAATACATCATAATATCATTTATGGGATACAGTAACCATTATCAGAATTAGAAACCCTGTGATCACAAACCTATTCATGGTTAGTGCTGAAATCTGTGGTTTTTCATAAAAGGGAAATATGTCGAAAATGTTCATGTTCACTACTTAAAAAGAAAAGATGATAATGTTGCCTAATATGAGCTGTGTACTCTTACTGTTCTATAGGCTAGTCAGTGTAATAATGTTCCATTGAAACTGGGTGGAGCAAAATGGAGGTGCCAAGATGAATGGCTGCAGAAGAGAGTTGTTGTGTGTTTCAGCCCTGTTGTTACTCTGATATTTGGTTTGATTAATTACAGGATGAACAGGAAACAACATACAGCAATGTTTGTCATGTTAACAGAACTTCAGGCCAGGTAACTCTTACTTACTTAAAGATATTTGTATATTACACAAGTACACTCAAATACACAAACCATGCCAAGTCCACAGCTCTTATGTAGTACAAACCAAGTACTGTATAGTTCAGGAAAGTTTTCGTTCTCTGATGACAGCCAACAGAATGTTCACTGCAGTGACATTAGGAATGAAATGATTACCGGTTTAATGAAACTACTTTGAAATCTATCAAGAAAGGAAGCTGCATCATGAACATAAAAGGCAGCCAAATATGAAACAGCAGTCTCGTTATGTCTCCCTCTCTCCTTCCAGAGGTCACATGATGTGACGTACAGCACTGTGACTCAGCAGCAGCACAGAACAGCAAACACGGTAAATATCGAGATCATGAATGGTATGGTTTATGGTTTTGTTGTTTTTTGAGAAAGGAAATACAGGGTATGTTTACATCATCACAATATATCTGTGATTGTTTTATACAAGCAGCAGAACCAAGCGTCTGACGATGATGTGACATATAGCGCCGTTACCATCAAGCCCAGGGACTAGTGGCCAGCTGAAGGTACAGTACAGCCAACACACTGTTTGTAACATGGTCAGGTGCTCCAGGGGATATTGCAATCTCATTATGTTACTTTTTTCTCTCCAAAATTCCATCATTGCACAACTCTCATTTAATTGTTGTTCCTTCCTCATTGCTGCCGTCTTCTCTTCTCTTCTCCAATAGGGTGAACAAAAGTTCAGTGTCAGTGACTCAGAACCAGAAATAGATCTAAATTACTGACTGTTTGTCTGTCTGTAATTAATTAGATATTTTTGGTGAGTCTGGTGTTATTGTTTGTTACCGTTTAATTGTGCAGTAACTTCTCCAACAATGTAATTGATTAATTTTTAAATGTCATTTCCTTTTGGGCTTTTTGCTACTTTTTTACCCCCACTGAAAAACATTACCAAGGAAGTATTTTTTGATCCTGTCTGTTGTGTTTATTGAGTTCTTTTAATAGGCTACTATGATGTCTACAAACACAATTGTGTATACCTGCTCGGTTTGTTAATACATTTTACACTGTTACGTTTACATACCTAGTTATTAATGAAACATTCAGACATATTGCATGTTTAGCGAATGTATTATTAATATTGAATGTAACTGAATAAAGCTAAGGGAACAGCCTTGTCGTGTGCAGTGATGTATCTACTGTCTTGTTCTGAAAGTAGCACTAAAGAGAAAAGCAAGGCAGGCAGGAAGACAGATGAGACCTGCAAACTGTCACACAGAGAAGTTATACAGTATAAGTAAAGTGACTCATTACTTTCTTTAGATTTTCACCCTCATATTTCCAGATATTCTGTAAGTACCTATTGTGCCCCTGTAGATCAGTGAAAGTCAGGCTTTCCCATTAAGAATCAGTGGCTCTGAATGGATTTTTGTTAAATATAGGATATTAAGGCCTTCATCAAACCACCTGTCACTATCATTTATTTTTGTTTTAGTGGCATACAATGTGCCTTAACTTCAGCCAAGAGCTATGTAGCACTAGCTGTCCTTCAATATTGACATTTCAGCTTCTGGGCCTAATGAGCTTGTCATGACATACACACTGAGGGAACAGGTGTCACAGCACACAACCACTCCTCCACGCTCTCCTTCCTCCTCATCCTCCTCCACCTTCTGGTGTCTCCTTTGTCGTGTGTCGTCTACCTCCTCCTCTGTGATGCTGTATTGTCCCCCACAGCGACAGCAGTATGTATACACTGAGTGACCCTGGTCCCAGGTCATGTCCTCCACACACACTGTCGAGTCCACTGGCCACTCCTGTCTCAGCTCTTGAGCTCTTCTCTGTAGGTCATACTCTCTCCTGGTGTTGTGATCTTTGAGGGTTCTCCATGCTGCGTCCATTTCTAGAAACGTCCTCAGGCCAGACTCTGCTTCTGAAGAGCTCACACCTCCAAGTCCAAGACGGTCTGGGTGGTACAGTAAAGCCAGCTGTTGGTATCTGTGTTTGAGCTGCTGTACCGAGTCAGAGGGACTGGCTCCCAGGATGGCATACAGGTCTTTTTCTCCTGATTCAGACATACCTTCGAGACGGCTGATGCCTTCAGCCAGATACCTTTTATTGGAGTTAGTTGTCCAGTATTTGTATCTTAGTTATAGTAATTATTGGTGTATTGTTGAGTAGGCTGTTTGCTTCAGCTGGCAAACGATGTGCAACCGTTTTAAGAGTCCCCTTGAAACTACGCTCGGCTGGATCATGTCCGCTTGTGTGAACTGCCCAGTGCCCACCCACCCCCGAAATGCTTATTATGTACACAATAACATTTAGTCAAAATAAACGGTGCATAGTGAACTCTCAATGTGACATATAACCTACATGTCACGTGTCGTGATTGGCATTGAAATTTGCCACTATTTCTACACAGGCACGTATGCGACCTTCCTCCTGGGTCCTACGCCGGGACGTGAAAGTCTGGATTTGATTACAGTGCAGTCTCCTTCAGCTCGTCCTCCAGCCGGTGAAGCCTCCCTCGGCCGTGCGTTGTGAGGAATATCTTCAGTAAAGTCACTTTAGTTTAGCCTCATCTAAATACTGGTAAGAGACCCGTCCATTCAGCCACTGCTAACCTAATATGCTAGCTACTCCATAACACAGGCGTGAGTGGCTGACCATGCTTTCTGCCTCGCACCGGTACTTTGCAGGCTAGCCATGTTAGCTATGCTAACGTTAGCTGCACAGCATGATGCGTCTGACACATGTCAAACCAACGACCAAGCTGAATTATATTACACGTTTAATTCATACATACTAGTAACGCTATACCGTAAGTCTGTTACTGTGATGAAAATGTACTAACCTAACTCACTGCTGTAACAGTTTGCAGTAGCTTAGCAGCCTTTTTAGGTGACGTTAACCTCCCTTTGGCCTAACGTTAGTTACGTTAGCTGCAGTGAAGTAGCAGGTTGATGATGCGAGTTAACCTAATCTGGAACACATCCCGCATCCCGCACTGGCGCGTCTTGTCACGCCTAGTTGTGTCGGTCAAGTCATCAAAGAGTTGGTAAGGTGTGAGAGGAGACAGGCCTGGGCCATGACCGGTGCGGCTGCAAAATGGCTTCTCACACACAATAACCTTGCCCATCTGCTGTCTGACTAGACATTGTTGCTTTTAGATGCTAGCTACATCTGTGATAGTGGTAAGCAACGTTACGATTATCCTGTTAAACATCCAAAAGGTTTACAGGTCAGTGCCCACTGCTTACATTTCTCAGCTTGATTTGGTGTCATAAAGGCTAATCCCATGTCAGAAAGATGGGACATGTATTGATCATGGGACATGTCATATTAAGATCATATGTATTTGACTGTGCTGACTGGTAAGGTAGCATCAGAGCCTGTGCAAGAAGGATTAGTTATTATGTATGCATACAGTAGGATATATGTGGGATATCAATCATAAATGTCAAACCCATAAATACAAGGACAAGCTTTCCACCCGTCTGTTGTAGCAACTGCAGCAAGACCAACTGCTACTATACACGAGTCACCCCCATGTGAACCAACCAAGCCAGCTTTCTTTTCTTTCAGTTTCTCTTTTGTTTCCCCTTGCAGGAGAACAAACAGGTCATGTTCAGTGCTCCCCCTCCTCCCACTATATCTTAAACAAACCTCAGATTAAGATCCTTACAGCTGAGCACTGTTCAAGTCATTTGCTGTGCCTGTGGACAAAAGCACCCGCATGATACTTTGAATGCTGCAGCGGTGCTGATCTGTAGATGATACTATGGCCTCCCTGTGTACATACGTGGTATGAGTGGTACATTGAATCAATGGTTATTCTACAATTTTTAGTCAAAATTTTGCGTTGGACTATTCAATCAAGCAGAGACGTTCATAGTTTGCCGCTCACAGACCCTGCATCTGCGTGGGAAAGATAGTCTTGCTGCTGCTAGATTAGCCTCCAGTGTGCAGCCACACCCCTCATTGTACAAATTGTTAAATTGATTATGGGATTTTATATAGATGTATAGATAAATATATATATATACATATAACGTGTATGTATATGTGTGTGTATATATATATATATATATCTCTATCTCATTGTATTTTGCTTCTCTGTGCAGGTAAAATGGCCGTGCCTCCCTCATACGCTGATCTGGGCAAGTCTGCCAAAGACATCTTCAACAAAGGCTATGGTATGGCTTCTTACATTATGATCAAGCACCTTGTACTTAACAGTTTGAGAGTAAAATGGTGCTGGCTTGTAGAGGTGCTCCAAAAAATCGATTCTGAAAGGATCGCGATTCTTAATGCCTCGATTCCTGGATCGATTCCAAACTCCCAAGAATCGATTCTTCTTTGTATTGTAAAAAAAAAAAAAATTACAGTGCACCTGAAGGCAACATGCAAGATACCGGCTGGATAAGTGTCCAAATGTTCATGTCATTTGTGTACTGTACTGCCACGGTGCCACCACCTCTTGCACTTAAGAACTCTGGTTAATGTATTCCCCCCAAAATCTATAAATCCTTCTCAAAGTCTACAGATCCCCCCAGCCTATAAATCCATCTTATCTGAAGAACATAAGGGGGGAATTCCCCCCTAGTTTGCAAAATGAATTTAGGCCCTGACTGTAATACTTCAGAATTTGAAGTTCAGCATTAATACATTTGTCATTTTTTGTCTTCCTTTGTGTGTTATTGCAATATAAAACTACATAATTGAGAATCGATTCTAGATTCTGGAGTCGAGAATCGATTCTGGAATCGGAATCTGATCGGATCGTGGCTTAGCCGGATCGGAGCACCCCTACTGGCTTGTGTACAGGCTTGTATTGCAACACATCTAGTTTGAATTGGTTCTAACATCAATTCTCTGTCTTCAGGATTTGGCTTGGTGAAGCTCGATGTCAAGACAAAGTCCGACAGTGGAGTGGTAAGGTTATCTTTGTGCTTCAAGAATGGAAAACTAGAAATTACGTTGTGGTTATTCACATTTTTTGAAGAGTAAACTTGAGCCTAAGGAGCTTTGAAAGCAACAGCCCAGCCTAAATTTAAAGGGATAATTTGGATTATCTAACATGCGGTTGTATGAGATACGATAGTCCGTACAGTAGATTACGGTCGGCGCGCTCGTAGTTTGGAGAAACACAGCAGCCGTGGGCGGCACAGGAGCAGAGCAGTGTCCTGCTGTGAGCGGTGCCAGCAACAAAGCATATTTTAGCCACATAAAGGAAGGCCCACCTAAACAAATCAATGTCTACTCTGTTTAAGCGAACGCTATATTAACATTTTCAGCGCTTTACCTTGTCAGAAAAACATCCCTTTCCTTTGGCACTACATCTTCTACCGTAGAACTTCCATATTCCTACACATGACGAGCACGGGTCGGTATTACTCGTATCAGTACGTTTCTGACCGAAACAGTGATCTGCGGAGTAATACCATGCACGGCATGCGTAGGAATATGGTAGTTCTACGGTCGAGAAGATGTAGTGCCAACGGAAAGGGCTGTAAATATTAATATAGTGGACTCGGTCTTAAACTGATATTGATTTGTTTAGGTTGGCGTTATTTTAAATATTTTTTGCTGCTAGGCTAGCCCCCCTCAACAGCAGCTTTTCCCTGTAGCGCCGCGCTCTCTACTTCTCCAAACTAGGAGCGTGCTGACCAGCATCTACTGCAGGTACCTCATACAACCCCACGTCAAATCATCTGAACTATACATCTTAATTCCACTTGCACTGAGCACCTTCACAGCATTTATTAATTTATAGATCTCTCATTCGGCGATAACTCTTAAAAAGCTTTCCATGTGCATGTCATTCCTCTAAACCTGTGTGTTTTGCAGGAATTTAAAACATCTGGTTCCTCCAACACGGATACCAGCAAGGTGGCGGGCAGCTTGGAGACTAAGTACAAGCGGGCAGAATACGGCCTGACCTTCACTGAGAAGTGGAACACTGACAACACCTTGGGGACAGAGATCACTATTGAAGATCAGGTAAGAAAAAGTCATCTTGACATTATTTGAAATGTGAAATATAATTGAGCTAAAATAGCCGACATACTAATGAACATGACAGAACTGCACTAGTTCTCTTTTACTCTGAAATGGCAACTAATTTGTTTTTCCCAGATTGCCAAGGGACTGAAGCTGACTTTTGACACAACTTTCTCACCAAATACCGGGTAGGACAACTGGTTATGTCATTACTCAGTCTGCAGCGAGGCTGCAATTGGTCTCAATTTCAGGGGGGGGTGGGGGTACGTGGTTACATTGAGACATGAGACAGGTCAGGAGGACACCAGCCTCCTATGTGTGCTCAGAGGACAGTCAACACCAAGCATTTAGGTGTGCTTGGACAGTTGTGCTACTGGCGTTGCAACCGAAGACAACAACTTTATGCATTTGTTAATGGTTATCTGAAATAATGAATTGCCATCGCAGTAAAACTGTAAATGGTAAATGGCCTAAAACTGTCATAGTAGCTTTACTTCTTGATCTACATGTGGAGCGGAAAGATCTTGCCATCAATACATCCCTCTCTTTTTGGCTTTCAGTCTGCGTTTGCGCTTGCAGCAGTCAAAAAAGTAGATGTTGTTCTCAGTGCACCATGGTCGGGGGAAATCATTGACCTCGCGTTTGTGCGCGTCTACCGCGCACCCCCAAAAGTGACATGAATGAGCGGGCAAAAGACTCACCGTGTGAAGCAGCTGACCTGTCATTTTGAAGGCATTGCACTTGTATGTCACATTAAATTTGATGGCATATTGCAGTTACTGAAAATTGGCCCTCTACCAAATCTTTGTCGATGGCAATTGTGATTTGAATGGGCTTTGAATGAAGGTTAACCTGGGCCATGTTCTTCATCAAACAGCAAGAAGAGCGGCAAAGTGAAGACCGCCTACAAGCGCGAGTACGTCAACTTGGGCTGTGATGTCGACTTTGACTTCGCTGGCCCCACCATCCATGGAGCTGCTGTCGCCGGCTACGAGGGCTGGCTCGCCGGCTACCAGATGACCTTTGACACCGCCAAATCCAAGATGACCCAGAACAACTTTGCCATTGGCTACAAGACGGCAGACTTCCAGCTGCATACCAATGTGTAAGACCGAAAAGCTTCTCGTTACAGAAAGTGTTGATGTTGTTGATAACGCAATGATGCCTACGAATCGATTGCAATTCAGATCCATCTAAAATCTCCCTCTTTCCTAATATTCACTCGTCTCTAAAGCAATGACGGAGCAGAGTTTGGAGGCTCCATCTACCAGAAAGTCAGCGACAAGCTGGAGACGGCGGTCAACCTGGCATGGACCGCTGGCAGCAACAGCACACGCTTCGGCATCGCGGCCAAATACCAACTGGACAAGGATGCTGCCCTCAGTGTGAGTAGTGCAGCAGAGACTTTCTCAGCAGGACACATGAGTGCAAAGAGAGAATATGTTGGCCTTAAAATCATTGTCTTGTTTGTTTTGTTTGTTTTTAGGTGAAAGTGTGCAATACTAGCCTTGTTGGTGTTGGCTACACCCAGACTCTTAGACCAGGTAAGATGGTTCCCACTTGTTCAATGGAAAGCTGATTGGAGATTTATTGACATGTGTTAATCACTGAAGTTGACAGTAATTCTACAATTATTTGATTATTGCTAAGATCCACACTAGAGGCCTTCCACACTGACAATATGACATGCTGAATTTTAGTCTTGAGGAAGTGCTCTAGAAATGACTTTAACCAAAGAGTCACAACGAGACAAGTTGAAATGCGCAACTACTGTACTTGCAAAATAATGTGGTATGCAACATTCTTAACACCTGCCAGTTTACACCAATGAGACTTATGCTTCCCACACACTAGAGGATAAAATGCCCGATTTAATGCCCGATTCTCCTCGGGGGGGCGTGGCCCGATTCGAGGCTAGTCTCAACCGATTTTTTGTCAAAATAATTGTCAAGTGTCTGGTGTCAATAAATTATTGATTGAATCGGAGCCGGCCCGATCTCGAATCGGGCATATCAAACATGTTTGATATTTACGATGGCTGTCTCCCAACGGAACCCGCAATAGCCAATGAGAGCGAGCAGACCGGGACGCGTCGACGCGTCATACCCGGATGTTAATGCAGCGCTCACAACAAACGAGCAACAGCAGTGCCATGTAGCTCCTCTCTCCCCAGCATCCTCACAGCAGCTTTAAACAGGGTGGACAGCGGCGGATGGCTCTCCAAACATGTGCCGAGCGGTTTGTTTGCTTCAAGGGAGCGGATATGCTGTAATATGAGCTCTCAGACAGGATGTTGTTTTAGCTCATTTTGCGAGGGTGTCCGCCTGCTTGTAGTGGACCCCCCGCTCGGTGCATGTTTGGAGAGCCATCTGCGGTTTTGTGGGATATAAACAGCCTACAGTCTAGTTGCTGGAATCGCTTTGAGTCTGTACTTCAAACGGCTGGTGTGTGGTCTCGCAGTCTGGCCGAATCGTCTAGTGTGTGCGTTCAGGCGATTTTAATGTTAAAATCTGATGAAATTGTCCTTATGTCTGTGGTCTCTCATGTTTTTAAAATCGGTTAAGATTTTAAAATCCTCTAGTGTGTAGGCAGCATTAGACGAGACAGTGTATCGTTTCCATACTCTTTAGTTCAGTGTTTGTCTGACTTCTGTAGCGCAGCTTCATGCTGCCTTCACACAAACGGGCCATCAGAGTATCCTCTATAAAATTTCACCAACATGGCGTTTAATTTGAATAATGACACAAGTTTTCAGTCTGAGCTCAAAACGGCTTTGTTGTTAGTGACAACATCCAGGCTTTGTTGAGTCATTTGGTATTGATAGACGATGTTCTGATTTTCTTGCTGCCTCTCACCTTTGCAGGTGTGAAACTCACCCTGTCTGCCCTGGTGGACGGAAAGAGCATCAACGCAGGAGGCCACAAGCTGGGTCTGGGGTTGGAACTGGAGGCCTAAAGGATCCTCAGAATTGCAGGAGACTAGGGAATATCCGAAGAATCTGGCCTTACATGTATTTCCAACTCAAACCAGCGAGGGGATGTCTTGGGAGAGATTGGTTCAAAGGCTGCGACAAACACAAACTGTAATTTCTACCACTTCAAGTTGGTGCAAGTTGATCTATTTACCCTTTTTTTTGCTCTTTACTTTGTAATTGTATCTATTAAAGAGACACTCAGTGGCTGATCATGTAATTGTATCTATTCAAGAGACACTCAGTGGCTGATCATGTATACATCTCATCATTGTTTCTGTCCAGCACTGCCATGACTATGAAATCCAATACAAATCATTCTGCCTGTTGTCAACGGTGTGACTTCTTTGTATTAATCCCCGACACATTGTTCTTTGGGAGAACATAAGACATGGTTTTGTGGGGTTTCTGATTTTACGATCATGATCTGTTATTCCTCTTGTCATCTGAACACACTTTCAACCCATGATAAGTACACTAGGCTTTTTCACTTATTTAAATACTGCTGTACCTTTCCTCTTCATGCACTTAAGGACACACTAAAGCTCAGTGATGTTTTGGTTTGCGTTGGCCGTCAGAGTTTGAGTTCTGTTAACGCTCTGCACATGAGCCTCCCTTAAACTGCAGTTTTTGGGTGGCTTAAATTGGGTCTAAGTTTGGGAGAAAGCTGTGTTCTTGGCTGCGCAAACAGGCTTTTTTCTGTTTTGTTTTTCTACTTAACATAACGGGAGCATCATATTGTTCACACTAATGCCAAACTGGGTCATTGTCCGGATCAGGTGTAATTTAACGTTGCACGTGTGCATTCTTGAAGTCTTTGGGGTCCTTATGTGTATGTATTAACTTTTCAATAAAGTCTTTGAACTCCACAAAATGTGTTTTTAGTATGTGATTAAGTGCTGTTCAAGTGTACTTGATAACTGGTAACATGGCTTGCTCAGATCATTTTTAGTGTGATGTAATGATCTGATCTGCTTTGATTTAACCTTGGATTCAAGTGTGCAAATAGAGCATCTGCTCTAGTTAATTAACCTGACCTGCCAGATGGGGCCGGTATTTTTTCATCTCATAAGATCTCGTCAGAGAATCCAGCTGGCTTGCAAGGTTACTAGTTAATGAGTTTGGGTTGCAAAATATCTTGCATATGCCTAAAGCACAATGCAAAATAGAAAATGTTTAATTGTGCCATATATATATATGATTCTGCACTTCAACAGTGAACATCAGTGTTTACAGTTCACACCGATCGTTGCTAAGATATGCAGGTGTGATAGAGCAGTGGTTCTAAAAAAAAAAGGACCCCTAAACTGACAAAATCTGACCATGGACCCCCCTTTGATAGGATTTTGTCCCATGGTCCCCCACATAAGATTGATGCTTTTAGATGTTTTATTACAGAAAGTGTATAAAACCCATGACCAAAATAGTCAGTGTGTTATTTATGAATGGAATTATAGCTCAACTAAATTACCCCCTTTTGGCTGTTTTTTTTTTTTTTTTTTTTAAACCTTTATTTATACAGGGGGAGTCTCACTGAGAGCAATGCTCTCTTTTTCAGGAGTGCCCTGTTCACATTCACACACACATTCATACCTGGAAGCTGACCAGTCTGATCTGCTGGCCACTGATCAGCTCCACTGGAGCGGTTGGGGATAAGGGCCTTGCTCAAGGGCACCTCAGTGGTGGTAATGAGGGAGGGGCAAGCGCTGCCTTTTCACTTTCCCCACCCAGATTTATCCTGCCGGTCCCGGGGATTGAACCGACGACCTTCCGGTCACAAGCTCGCTTCTATAACCATTGGGCCACCACTGCCCTGCCCTGCCCTGGTGACCCCCTGGAACCCCCTCAAGGACCCCTGGGGGTCCCCGCACCCCCATTTGAGAACCACTGTGATAGAGGGGTTGGCTGAAGGTCGAACTGTGTCAGCAGACTTTCAATTTGTCTCATATTTGATAGATGGTTATTTGGATACAGCGTCACTAGGGGCTAGATTTGCTCATAAGGTGGTTTCATGAATGTCAAAGCAAAGGCACTCTTGGCTGATTACAAGATAATTGAATGTAGACTCCTGTTTGGTAGTGAAACAATCAGCAATAGAGGTGTGTGTGTGTGTGTGTGTGTGTGTGTGTGTGTGTGTGTGTGTGTGTGTGTGTGTGTGTGTGTGTGTGTGTGTGTGTGTGTACAAGGTACAAATCATGATGTCCGAACAGTAGCTCCCAGTGAGATGGATAAGAAAACACACTGAATCATTGGTTCTTTTGAAATGCATTCATTTAACAGCACATTCAGTAGTCTTACATAGTGTAGCAGAGAAAAATAGATAATGCAAAATGCTGCTTTTCATGTTTTACAATTCAATATTACAGTAGTTGACTGGTGCATCAAACTTTTGATTTTAATACATAAGCTGATTTCAATTTTGAAGGCCAAGCTATTGCGAAACATTGTGATGATAACCATGCTGTCAACCCGTAGCCTGGTCAGTTGAAGTCTCAGCTTTCTGCTCTTTGCCTGACTTAACGTATTACTTTATTGGGTTAGGTTTTTCGTCTTTAACCTCCCCAGCTCCATTAGAGACACCATTCTCTATTTTCAGCTGTACTACCTCTGATATTTGCCCTTCACCTGCCTTCTCTTTCAAACTCAAGGGGGAAGCGTCCTGAACTTTCTGTGGTGGTGTCTTAACTTTTGCTCCCTCTACCTCCACAGACATTCCCTTTGTTTGGCTGTCAGTAACTTCTTCAGAATCCTTGCTTTTCACACCCTCCACCTTCTCAGATCCACCTTCAGGAGTGTTTATTTCCCCTGGCCCCTCAGATGTCTCCACTTTCTGGATTTGCTTGCTTTCTGGTGCCCCCTGCTGTACGTCTTTGCTTTCTGCACTAACAGTTATCTTCTCATTTGGCAATGGAGATTCTGCTGTTTGGGTTTTCTCCCTGCTGTTTGGCTGTTGATCCTGTTCTTTAGGCTTGTCTTTCAGATTAGATTTAAGGAGTATCTCTTTATCCTGCTCTGTATTATCATCTGTAGCATTTTCACCACTTTCTGGCACTTTATCCTCATTTGCATCTTTTACAGCTTCTGGTTTGTTGATTACTTTTGGCTCTGTACTATTTTCCTTTCCTTCACTCTTGGGTGATATGCTAGAAGTTTCTTGAACCTTACTTTCTGATGGCTTCTCCGTCTCCTTGGGCAGACTGCCTTTTGACTCCGCGGTCAAATCAGTGGTTCCCTCAACTATTTTGGGAGCGAGAGCCTCATCTTTTGGCTTTTGATCCTCCAGTTTAGGAAGGTCTTTCACATAAGATTGAATGGATAGCTCTTTATCCTGCTCTGTATTGTCATCATGTGTAGCATTTTCACTGCCTTTTGGCACTTTATCCTCATCGGCATCTTTTACAGTTTCTGATTTATTGATGACCTTTGTCTCTTTACTATTCTCCTTTCCTTCACTCTTGGGTGATATGCTAGAAGTTTCTAGACTTTCTGATGGCTTCTCCATCTCCTTGGGAAGACTGCCTTTTGGCTCCGCGGTCAAATCAGTGGTTCCCTCAACTATTTTGGAAGCCAAAGCGAGAGCCTCATCTTTTGGCTTTTGATCCTCCAGTTTAGGAAGGTCTTTCACATTAGATTTAAACGATGATTCTATATCCTGCCCTGTATTGTCATCATGTGTAGCATTCTCACTGCATTTTGGCACTTTATCCTCATTTGCATATTTTACAGCTTCTGATTTGTTGATTACTTTTGGCTCTGTGCTATCTTCCTTTCCTTCACTCTTGGGTGATATGATTGAAGATTCTTGAACCTTACTTTCGAATGGCTTTTCCATCTCCTTGGGCAGACTGCCTTTTGGCTTTTGATCCTCCAGTTTAGGAAGGTCTTTCACATTAGATTGAATGGATAGCTCTTTATCCTGCTCTGTATTGTCATCATGTGTAGCATTTTCACTGCTTTTTGGCACTTTATCCTCATCTGCATCTTTTACAGTTTCAGATGTATTGATGACCTTTGTCTCTTTACTATTCTCCTTTCCTTCACTCTTGGGTGATATGCTAGAAGATTCTAGACTTTCTGATGGCTTCTCCATCTCCTTGGGAAGACTGCCTTTTGGCTCCGCGGTCAAATCAGTGGTTCCCTCAACTATTTTGGAAGCCAAAGCGAGAGCCTCATCTTTTACTTTAACTGCACTGCTTAGCTCTGGAGTTTTATCTGAATCTTTAGACTGGTCAGACGTTTCATCATTAGGCTTCTTTACTTGTGCTGAGGGAAGATTCTCTTCTGGATCAACCCCCTTGCTCTCCTTCAAGGCGTCGTCTTTCTGATCATTCTCAGATTCTTTCGGCAGCTCGTCCTCCACAGGGACCCCTGCCTTTGAATCATCTGGTTTCAAAGAGGCATCTTTCTGACTTGTTACTGCATCTTCTCCCTCATCTTTCACGTCCTTATCTCCTTGGTGTTGCTGCTCCTTTTTGTTCTCACCAATGACCTCAATTTCTTGGACTTCACTTTGTGTTTTTTTTCCTCTGTCAGTGTCCACATCATTGTCACCTGCCTCTGCCTCCTCTGATTCCTCTTTAATTTCATCACCTTTTTCGGCCATTTCTGCCTCGCTAGGTCTCTCTCCTTCCTCATTTTTAACATCTCCACCCACTGCATCTTCATCTGATTCTACGTGATCCTGCTGACTATCAGGCATCTGCTCACCTTCTCCCTCTCGACCGTCTTTATGATCTGCACCTTCCTCCTCCTCACTGCCCTCTCCCTCACTTTTGGCACACCCCTGCTCACCTTCTCCCCCCACCATCTCCTCAGACCCTGTCTCCTCAAATTCGGACATCTCAATCTCCCTGGTGGTCTCTGTTATAATCTCCTCTACAAACTTGTACTGGGGCTCTGCTCTCCTGGTGGGGCCGCCCTGCCGGCCGAGGCAAGGCAGTGTGTAAACAGGAGACTGGCGGTAGATGTAAGGCATAGAGATGTGGCTGTCGGATATGGTGGATAGCCGAGTCTCTTCGCCTTCCAGGAGTTTCCTGCAAGGTAGAAGAACCTGGTTTTATCTCCAGTGACCAATGTGCAGTGTTCATACAAATATTTATTGTTTTCATGCACACTGATACACTAGTATGTGTACACTTACAGTATGTATTCTCACTGTATATATTATGCTATATTTGGGGGACTAAGGGGTTGGGGAGTGGCTAGGCCTGGGAGTGCTTCTTATGTGTATGTATGAGTGTATTTGTATGTTGTTTGTTTTATGTAACACCTGTTTTCTTTCTGTATATTTGTGCTAAGGACCCCCTTGAAAACGAGATGGTTCATCTCAAGGGGTTTATCCTTCTAATAAAATCTCTTAACTAGTTAGTGCAACAAACCATTTTACTTTAAACATAGTGTTTGCTCAATATCTACAAACATTGGAATAAAATACCATGGTAGCCTATAGCTGCTAAAAGCAATCACAAAGAAATGGCTTAAGTCGGAGACACCCTATCTAAAGAGGATTGGTTTGATATTTTCTTCATAATGGAAAGAATCACTTTCTCCACGAGGCTTCATAAAATTCAAATTCAAATAAAAAAAGTATATATATACTGTATATATGTGTGTTATTTCTCAACAAAAAACACCACATGTTCAATAGGTTATTTTTCCTTTTTAAAATTACAAAGGAACAACATGAAAAGATGGGTCACTCTGTAAAGGTCTAATTAAGGATTATGTAGGCCTAAACTGCTGTTTTGATACAATGTGATTCCAAATAGAGAGAGAGAGAGAGAGAGAGAGAGAGAGAGAGAGAGAGAGAGAGAGAGAGAGAGAGAGAGAGAGAGAGAGAGAGAGAGAGAGACAAACATAGCATTGTAATGATAATGTAACATTAACTTGACATGCCCTACCTGTAAGAAAGTATCTCCACATCCAAAGCCATTTTCACGTTTAGCAGGTCCTGGTACTCCCGCAGATAGCCAGACATGTCAAATTTTGTATTCATGAGCTCATTTTCCAGTTGCTTGATAGTTTCCTGGAGCAAGAGAGGTGAAACACACAACTTTTCAACTCTGTTTTCCCTGGATAAAGACCTATTAAACTGGCACAACATGGCTTTTATCAGTTTTCTGTAAGGCTAAATTGGGTTAAGAAATGTATGTCTTACCTGGTATTGAATGATGTCTTGATTGTGGCGATCCTCGACGTCACGAAGGTGTTTCTCCATCGCTTCGCTTGTGCCTTTAGCGCAGTCCAGTTCGATGCTCTTGGCCTGCATGCGCCTTCTGTACTCCTGGATCTCTTGCTGGGTCACTTTCAACGCCTCTCTCTTGGTCTCGGCCTCCTCTGTTAATTTCGCGAACTGAGATCGGAAACTTTCTCCCGCCTGCTGGAGGTCGGACACGGCATGACCTTCCAGCTGTGCCCGAATGTCCCGGAGTGCCGCAGTGAGGTCAGGTTTGCCAAAGTCGTGCGCCCTGACGGTGACCTGGGCATCCTGGATATGAGCGATCACCTCTGACACTTCGGCATCGTGGTTTTTCTTCAGGAACTGGATTTCATCTACGAGAGATTGTGCTTTCTTGTCTAGCTGTAGTTTAGCCTGATAAGCCTCGCCGATGTCTTTCTTGAGCACCATTATCTCGCTCTCGGCAACTGATCTGCTACGCGCCTCTTTCTCATATTGTTGTCTCAAGTTGGACAACTCCTCCTCCAGATTATCATGCTCTATTTCGATCTGATGCTTCTGCTGTGTGATGTCCTGGACCAGCTGTCTCAGTTCGCCGAGCTCGGGTCCATACTCCTGCTCCAAAGAAGAGGAGGACCGTGCTCTCTCCCTGATTCCCTCGATTTCCCTCTCCAGCAAATTATTCTGGTGCTCCAGATGACGCACCTTCTCTATGAATCCAGCGAAACGGTCGTTCAAGCCGTGGAGCAATTCTTTTTCGTTCATTTTCACCAACTTTCCAGAAAACGGGTTGCTCAAATTCACGCCCTTGGATCCCGGCGTGTCGCCCATTTCTCTCCAACTCGCGACATTGCTGTCTGCTCCCGAGCGCTTTAGTTTGTACTGGGAATACTCAGCCCGAGTGGGTCTATGCGGAAAATCTTGTCTGTGATCCATGCTTACTCAGTCTGTTGGCTGTTTGCTGTCAGCCGCCAGTGCAAAGAGGATGCTCCATGCAGCCTCTTATAGCCGTCGCTATCCGCTCGATATGCAGAATGGAGCTGTCCGCGGTGCTGAAAATGTATAGCATCAGCTGTTGGTGGTCTAACGAGACCTTTCACTACATTTTGTCGCAGACAGCAGTGACGTAGGTGTGAATTTCCTCTATAGAGCCAATTCATACACAGGCGCCAATGCTCTGTGCATTAGAAGAGTAGCCTATTTTGTTAAATTATCATTGCAAATTAACCGTAATCCCCACTCAGGGTATTACACACATAATCCGGATGTATTGCTTTTAACAGAAGAAGCAAATGGAACATTTGATTAAAATAAGGTTTTAATTTTAGATGACATAAACTCATATAGGCTACAAATCCATACTACTCCTTAGCAGGAGAGAACACAACCTTGCACCTTTGACTTGAAGGGAATGCTGGAATCAGCTTGGCACCACATTGAAAAAGCTTGAAATCAAGCAACTGGCCTGGATAGCTTCCAACAATGCAGTTTTCACTATAGCCTACAGGTTATGTTTATCTCAATCTGTTCGGTCTCCTCTCCTCTTTTGGTTAGCCATCAAATTCATGTCTCAATAGTGTGCCCATGTGGATTTTAGCACATAAAAGCAAATGATAACCTATTTTGTTTTAGATTGTAATTATTTTATATTAAACTTTATATTAAATGCAATCCTTTTATGACCTAGTTGTTTCTGTCCAGTGCTTTTATTATATTGTTTTTATTTTAATCTTGTATGGTCTTTGAAAACCATAAATATTTTGTGTAAATGCATGTTATCAGTTGTCCTGATGCCAGCTGTGCAGGTGAATCATATCAGCAATAAACACATCACTGAGATGGTATAGGGGAACAAACTGTTTTCCTCCTGTACCCCCGTGTCTCTATATTTCTCTGGTTCTTTTAGCATTTCAGGCTCAAATACATGTAGTAATGACACCCTCTGTACTGTGCAACGTATTCATCTGTAAGGCAGGTGAGCCTGTATACAATATGAGCCTCTTATCTGGTCACCATGCCTTCTAGTAAGATCAGAGAGAAGTGTAACCCAGAATCCATTCCTGGTCCCCAGGCATCCCTTTCAACAGCTTCACAGAAATACTCATTTGACCTCAGGGCAAGACAAGGCAAGATCAGCACATCAATTAAGTCTGCATCATGTATTCTGCTTTGGTTCCAAAAATGTCAAGTAAATCATTGGTCTGGTGTATCTCATGTTGTGTTCTCTGGGGAATTTGAGGAAGGATCAGGCTTTTCACTGTATGTCTCCTGGCAGAACTAAGGTGTGTGTGGGGGTATGGCATCTGTTCTATTTTCTTTATGCACACCATTGATCTCGTGTCATCTCGTCTCGTTTATGATGAAGCAGCTGCAGGGTAAAAAATGACCAGACACAGCTTTTCATTGGTCTCAGTTTTGACTCCTGGCATTACCTCCTGGGCTCCATTATTGCCACCTGTCATGTCATCTCCTTCCATTCAGATTGCATCCATGATTTCATAGTTTCACCTCAAGGAAGTATAAGTCAGCATCCTCCAGGTTTAAGCCCTGCATGTCAAATGACACTCAAGTTTCTGCTGTTCGTTTTCAACTGTCAACTTCAGTGTCACTGAAAATCTTTTAATGTAATTTGTATTCAGATATCAAGGTGCAAACACAACAACAAAGCACACGTTTTCAGCATTTCAACTTAGTAACAGATTAAGTTGGATGAGCAAAGACTAATTAAAGGAAAAGTACAAATTATGTGCAAATCAACTGAATTTAAAAATTTGAATGAATGAGCAATATCTTTTTTTCTTTATTGTGATAGTTTAGTTATAGTGGAATATTTTATGGTCTGATATATTTATTTTAATATTCGTTGTAAAACCAATCATTACAACAATTCATACACACGAAAGATTGTTTTGTTTATTTGCTTTCTTAGCTCAAAATAAATAGCTAAGCGTTTGCTTATAAAAGAGTTTTAGTCTTTTGTCTTTTTAGGCTTTATTCTAATGAAATTACCTTGATGGTTTGCTGTGATATGTGACCTGTTTTGGTCACAACAGAGTGTAGCCACAAAGAGAATAGATCAAACACTTATCAACAAAATCAGATGTTTAATGTTCTATTACAAAGAAAATCATTCTTGCAGTTTTGTTTATGCCATTCTGAGCTTTGAAATAGTGGCAATTTGAACATTGAAATTGAATGTTTTCATTTCACTTTTACTGGTGCTTTCCCCACTGTAAAGACAGCAAACATGGTCATCTGTTGATGAAGTTGTAAGGTTTCATATCAGCTGCTGAAATAAAACCATAAACTGTTTGATCTAGCTGAACACAAAACACCTTATGCATAATGCATCATTAATATCACATTGTCTTGTTGAACATCTTGGTATTTGGGACAGTTTTATTTTCATGTTATTCATCAAATAAAACACACACATTTAAAGTATTATAAAGTTATCTCATTCAGGCATGACGTTTGCAAGGGATGCATATTACATGTTTACATTTCAGATCAAAATGACATTAAGAACAATATTATCTCAATCCTTTGAGTGATTTTAGCGCTTAATGGCCAGGGTCAGCCCGTCACCCACGGTGAGCATGCTCAGATCTATCCTCTGGTCCTTGTGCAGCTTCTTATTGAGCATGTCCAAACTCCTGGAGGTCAGGTCCTCAGGAGCAGGGTCCACCACCTTCCCGCTCCAGAGCACCTGCCAACAGACACATCGACACATTTTTCATTACACAGTTAAGACATGCCAGATGCCCTCTAAATGCCAACAATAGTTTTCAAAGTGCTCCATTGGTTTGTATAGATCAGGGTTTTTAAAAGTCTGAGACTGTGGGCCTCCCACAGACAATGCTTGGAAAAAAGCACCCCCCTCGGGTTAGGGTCATGTTCAATTCCTGCATGCCTATGGGATCAGGAATGTTTTTTTTTTTTTTTGTGATCAAATTTTTATTAAATTTTGTCAAATGAAGATCATGACAGTGGTACTATAAATAGTACAAGGACAGGAGTCATATGCATACAAACAGCAATTGACAGGCTATATTTATATCACCAGGAATGTATTATTTGACCCCATAGACACAATTGAGCCAAGATAGCCTGATATTGCTGTTTGACTGCACCAAATACATAAAGAAGTTCTGTCTGATGACGTTTATTTGTTCCTGACACTGGGAACGTGGGAAAAACCGTAAAATTCCCCAAAAACGACTGTATTTCTGAACTAGCTTTAACCAAATCACATACATTTAGGCTATTTTATGTGATCTAATTTTGATAACTAATGTAATAACTAATGTAATATATATTTTTCATTTCCATTCACTGAGCCCCCCCTGAAACTGCTTGGAGCCTCCCACTTTGAAAACCCCCTGTTATGATACTTACATTGTCAATAGCAATGATTCCCCCTTTTCTTATCAGCTGAAGAGACTTCTCATAGTATGTGTCATAGTTTAATTTATCCGCGTCGATGAACACAAAGTCATAGGTCCCAGCTTCTCCAGCCTCTATCAGCTCATCTGACGAGGAGACACAAAATAAAATCACATGATGAATCCATGATTTTGATTAGAAATCACGATTGAGATTTGTAAAAGCACTTACGCAGTGTTTTCGTGGCCGTTTGAAGTCGGACATCTATCTTATTCTCAACTCCAGCCTGTAGGAAAGGTTAAATTATATGGATTGAGAGAGTTACGTGGGGAATCTGTAGGGTTCCTAGAGGTTTTACTCTTTTTATTGACAAAGAACATTGGGTCAGGCCAAAGGAGGATTGATTCTTCTGCTTAGCATTGCGTCTTTACTTGACACACTTTCCTGAGCAGACACCTTTTTACTCTCCTGCCCACAGCTTTTTGAGAAGACCGACTGACAGATGGTAGATATACTGTATGCTGTACACACCACACTTTTCTGCTCTGACAGCAGCAGAAATCAATCTTTCTGAACTTGCAAAGTTCAAAAGTTGTATAAGAGCCAAGAACTGGACATTGTACAGCCGTCTAATGTCAACTGTGACATTATGGAGCAGAGTTTAAAACTGGGATATTAGCAAATAAAGACATTGTGAATATTAGAGTTTTATCAGTGAGAATGTGGGTCAAGGGTGTATACATAAAACACAGAACCTAATATGGGCTCACCTCTTTGAAAAATGGTTTGGCAATGTCCACGTAGGTGTCTCGTATCTCACAAGCTACCACTCGTCCGTTCTCTGGCATGGCCAAGGCCATGCTCAGTGCATTATACCCTGTGTACATACCTGCACAGTAAGAAGACTTCATTTAATCACTTTTGAATCATGCTTTGCTGTCTTTCTATCTAATTTTATTATGTATAAGATATGAATGTCTATTGTGTGTGTGTGTGTGTGTGTGTGTGTGTGTGTGTGTGTGTGTGTGTGTGTGTGTGTGTGTGTGCGTGCGTGCGTGCGTGCGTGCGTGCGTGTGTGTGTGTGTGTGTGTGCGTGCGTGCCCGCGTGTGTGTTTGTGTGTGTGTTGTGGTATTGGCTTCAGTACTAGTATGTGCATGCATTCCTCCTCCCATGTATTTCATGTGTTGTGGGACATCACAGCTCTCACCTATTTCAATTGCCTTAGTGGCGTTGATCAGTTTCATAAGATTTGCCATAAGTTGGGCTTGTTCACTGGCAACAAGCATGACACTCCATGGATCCTCAAGAGTTTTCTGAAATGGAAAAAAAAACTGTCAAACAATATGTTGTCACATTGATTTTTTATTATTTGAGAGACAATGCACATTAATGAACATTACTGTAAACGTGCAAGTGTTGGCCAGACGGCTAATTTCCAACTGCTGTCCCTTGGAGCTGTAACCCATGCTCCACTAGGAACCTTCCTAGAATTAGGAGCAGTGGGTTGCCCGGGGTCCAACTCCAGTTTGATTGCCAGTGCCTTGGTCAGGGGCACTAACAGGAGTATTAACCCTAAGCTAACATACATGTCTGATGGTGGGAGAACCCACAAAAAAAACATAAACACAGGGAAAACATGCAGACTCCACACAGAACGGGGTTTGAACCGGGGACCTTCTTGCTGTAAGGCAGCAGTACTAACCACTGAGCCACTGAGCCAGTTAGAGAAAATGGAAAATGCCAATATACCATTAATTATACTGTGTAACAGGGTTATACAGCATAGCATAGCATTAGATTGCATGTAGCTGTTGACCTCCTGTTGTTGTTTTGTTTTTGTTGTTGTTTGTCCTGTGTGTATTTTCTCTTGAAAAAAGGATGTAAAAATAAAGTATTAAAAAAAAAAGATGCATGTAGCTGTATAGTGTTCTCCAATGTCCTGCACTGTGCTATCCTCTAGTGTTCAAAGGGTGTACTGCTCAGATCCTGAGAGTAGTATGCACACTGTAAGGCCTTCAGAGCAGTGACAACACAGTATTTGTCCTTCCTCAGCAGAGCTGTGCATGCATGCGTGCATGCGTGCGTGCGTGTGTGCGTGCGTGTGTGTGTGTGTGTGTGTGTGTGTGTGTGTGTGTGTGTGTGTAAGGTAAATGTGTGAGTTTTTGTCTGATCCTCAAAAAACAGCTCTCTTTTAGTCGGTGGTGGACGGTTGTGCGGTTCTCTTACCAGTTTGAGTTTGGTGAGGACTGGGTGCTCCCTCAGAGAGTTGTTAACTACATACTGCAGCACAGGGTCATCTTTACCTCCACTGTGACTCTTCCCAATTAAGGCAGACTTCCCCACATCTGTCCCACGGGGAGAAGAACCGCAGCTGCTGTTACCACCATCCCCAGAAATCCCTTAAAGTACCAGATCGCACACACAAAGTCTCTTACCTGTCAGCACAAAAGCCAGTCCAATGCAGAAAAGCATTTTGATATCTGCAGCCATATTGTGAGCTTCTCTGGGCTTTGTTAAAGCAAATGTTGAACAGTGTGAGTACAGACAGTGACAACTTGAATTTACTGTAACTGTGCCAGTCCTATATTTGTGCGGGAAGGCAGGAATGTCTGATTGTATCGCTCTGTTTGTTTGCCTAACCTTTGAGAAGGAGGAGCAACTTATTGATTGTTTTACATTGCAAAAGAAGAGACTTTTTCCAAAGTTTATTCACTTGGGGGGGATAAGTTAGAGGTCATTTGCTTGCTGCTGAATATTTCAAAACCATGGCAAATATTACAAGACATAGATCTTCACAACTGGTCATCAAATAGCAAAGTTGCCATTATTATTACTTTTCAAATGTTACCATGACCATCTTAAGTCACTTAAAACTATGCTAAGATGCCTTATAAAAAAAGGGGTCACCAACGCTGACCTAATAGTTGTGCCCATTTACTTAAGGCCCTAAATCTTAGAATTTAGCACACAGTCTGTCTGTCATCTGTTTTGCAAACAAACCCACTTTATTTGAACTGTGTTATCTGTACGTGTTGGTCTGGCCTCCCCCATATTACTCAACATATTACTCAATATATCTGAGCAAAATAAAAACACACACATACACACAATAGAGATGTGAAACCTGCTCTGAAACATTTCTATAATGAGACAGTTATTTCATCATTGTGTGCATTCCATTACAAGACTTACTATTGGAAAGTTGCAGCTGCACCTGGAGTCTTCAGTCTGATCAGTAAAATCTCAAAATCAATTGAAACAAGTAACCACTGAGTGAAGAGAGGCCAGTGATAAGACTGATGTGATTTCATCTGTTTGTGCAGTTAAAATACAACAGCTGCACTTTCAACAAGCTAGACTGTATGTGAGGAGATGAAAGCATTAATTTATCCATTACTAAATGATTAAAAAAAGCCTAATTTTGGAAACGATTCTCGACTGAAGGAGTGAACTACTGTAATAAATGAATCCAACATTTCTGGAAGCTGGCTTCACATTGGCCCAATTGGACAATTAAGAATCAATTCAAATGTGTTTGTGTGTGTGTGTGTGTGTGTGTGTGTGTGTGTGGGGGGGGGGGGGGGTGCAATTAATAGCTTATTACAGTATATCAGATTTACTTTCATTTAGATGCAGTTTTGTGTCATCCTGCACTTTAACAC